>NW_009260268.1:8972718-8999695 GCF_000687185.1 Egretta garzetta | reverse complement strand
CTGTATGTTGCTCCGACGTCCCTGGAGCCTGCCCTCTCAGCAAATCCAGCTCCATTTCATGTGGAGAAGTCCCGACTCGTGTATTTTGTTTGCAGGGTGAACGCGATGGCTTTCGTGCCGTTAGAAGACGTTTTCTGGAGCTGCGTCCAGTATTCTCAGAAGATGCTGTCTCGGAATTGAAACCGTGGCTTTGGGAGCGGTACCCAAAGTGCTGGCACTCCATGGTTGTGCCCGGCCGTTTCAAGGTTAGCTTGCTTAGTCGAGGGAAAAATTAGTAAAGCTTTCAATTAACCAGTCCGCACACCCGTGGGAGAGAAATTATGCACTTCCCGGCGGAACGGCGAAAAGAGGCTGTAATCAAAGGGAAGGAGGGGGGCTTATGATGGACCTTAATAGGTGTTGATTGCCACAATTCCTCAAGGAACGGGGGTAACACACTCGTTGTGCCGGAGCCCTGCCCGTGTCGCCGGTCGCTGGGGAGCTGCTGCCACCCGCCGGCGCCGGGCTGTCCCTGCCCGACCGTGCCCGGGCTGTCCCTGTCCCTGCCCGGGCTGTCTCTGCCCAGCGCCCCCCGGGGTCACCGGCTTCATGGGGCCCAGGCCGGCCCAGCCGCTCACGGTGCTCCGGCGCTCCTCGCCAGGAGGGGAGTCCACTTTGGACTGATGGGAAGAGGGGCGGTCAGTGCTTTCAAGACTTGAGGCAAAGCGAAATGTTTGAGATGCGAGGGATGCGTTCTGGAGCTGTGCGGGGAACGGGTGTAACTGGTCCGGAGAACGCTGGGACCGTTTACCATCCGTGGTCTTCTCTGACAACTGTCATGCTAATACAGCTCTAAGAAGTGTTTTGGTTGATATTTTCTCTTTAGTTTTTTTATGGTTTGTTTTCCTCTCGTTGCAATGACTGCGTTTTTCAGAGTGGCTATATATCAGGGCTAGCAATACTCCGTTTGCAAAAGGAGGCATCTTACTGGAATCTGTCCATTTTAGTTATGTATAAATATAAAATACCACTTGTCTGTATAAAAAGACTATCAGTTAATAGCTGTTAAGACAGTAGGAAGAAGTCCACCCCAGAGCAAAAGAATACCAGTCAGACCTGAGAAGGTCATTTCAGCTGTTACAGAGAGACCTTCTTCTCCCCTCCAATTTACCCAGATGCCTCGATCCCTCTAAACACGAGAGCAAACAAATGAGCTTGAAAGCATGTTCTGAAGGTCAACATGTTTTGAACCTCTTCAGTGAAAGTATTGCAAAATCAAGGCACGTTGGTATTGAGCATTCTGCCAGGCTCTCTTGTTATTTGTAGACTGAGTAAGATTTGGCTGGGCACCAGCCTCATTGCAGCACAGTGTCACTTAGAAACATTTTAGGCCTTAATTGCTCTTAGAATGTTTTATTAGGATGTCTAAGGTTTAATACAAAGATGGACATCTATTTAACCTCAGCAGGTATGCGAGCCTTGTGGCTTTTTACTGCTTGTTATCTAACCCATTTTAAGGTTGGAGGTTTTTTTTAAAAAAAAGGTTTGCTAAACTATCTTCTACTTTATTGCATTAAATGTTTCAGCCGTCTTGGGTTTCTCAGAGTCTTAGTGTCTGTCTCAAATTTCACAGTCATATCCTCTACCCCAGACATGAGCTTAGGTTACAAGCATCCAGGACGCTCTCTTGTATCAGTTGTGATGGGAGGAGACAGGTATGAAGATGAACAGTAGATTTTTCTGGAAGCTAGGAAGGAATATTTCCATACAATTAATGATTGGGAAACCTAATTACTTGCAGAGTGACTCTATTTTCTGTGAAGCTTTGATCTAGTGAAGAGTAAGATGACAATAGAATCCAGCATAGATACCTCTGTCAGTGAATCCTTTTTTCTTTAAGGAGCTCATTGTGAGATTGAGGTTACTCTCCTTTATCTTCATTTCTGGAAGCTAACTAAAGCAGAGGTGAAGGGTAGTGGACAAATTATTGAATTTTTCATTTAATGGAAATAACACTTTCTGTTCCTACTTAAATGATCTTTTTGGTGTCATAGACAGGGAGAGTTTAAAATGTTCTCAGCATATGAGCAGGAGAGTTCAAGATGGAACTAGGGTGGGAGTTGACTTGCTACTCCCCCAAATAAATAGATCAGATTCTGGGTGTGGTAACTTGTTACATCTCCGTATAAAAGATCCGATCTTTCATACCCACACCGAGTGCTACTGACATTGGTAGGACTTCTTACACAGTTTTACACTGTGTCCTGGGCTGGCTGGTGAAGACAGGCGATAGGAAGGGGTGCAGGAGGGCTTGGCAGCGGCCCGGTCCTCATGTTACCACATGTGGGAGCGTATGTCACGCCAGGCTGTGCTGATGGAGGGGAAAAAGCCCCCCCGGCCATGTGTGGGTATGTTTCTGGGGATGGTGGGTCTTGCAAATCACATGGTGCAGAGAACAGATGCTGTGGTTGCAAGGCAGAGATTGGTAAGGAGGGTGTTTTGAATCAGTGTATTTTGAATAAATATAGTCTTTTCTTTGTTGTTTAAAAAGCAGTGGAAGAAGCAACTCGGAAGGAAATAAGAAAAGAGACGTAAACAAGTGAAAGAATTACAAGCTAACAGCTGCATACCTTAGTTTGCTGGTGGAAAGATGCAATATTGCATTTCTCCCACTGCGCAGTGTTGTGTGAAGCTGCCGATCAGCAGAGGCCCCCAGGTGGCTGCAGTGCCCTTTTGGGACCTGCCTGGTTTCTGAGGCTCCAACAGGCTTGCAAGAGCTGGGGCATTATCTCCCGTGGAAAAAAAAGGGCAGCTTGATGGCTAATTGCTGTGACATACTGGGAGGGGGAGGGAAGAGGCTTTGCAGCTTCTTGCTTTCTCGCTTTTTCTTTTCTTTCTTTTTTTTTTTTTTTTTAGCCTATTCAGAGGCTGTATTATTGGATCCAGAGGAAATGATTTGCTATAAATAGGATGAATGGATTAACTCTTCAATCATTCTTTCACTTGAGCTTTTCCTTCTCAGTAGTAGATTATTCCATTACATTACACATCCTTGGCGAAAGGACACTGGCGGCAGCTAGGGCAAGACACTGGTGTGTTGTTTTTTTCTTGTTAATAATATACTTCAGCACAAGCAGTAAATCGGTAAATCTAGACTCACAAGAGTGACTTTCAAAAGTTGTGGTATACCGGCTCAAGTCTTTCTGATGATTTTGTCACTTTATGATCTTGTTTTTCTGTTTTTGTTTTCTCTTCTTCCTTTCAGTGACTGCTCTCTGTGGTTTGTTCTTTTGGTTGGTTTCTGTCAGTCTAAGATGGTAGCTTTACAAATGATTTTACTGGTGGCTGATCCAGATACTGACCCTGGCTCCTTCCCAACTGCACATTATCACCCCCTTGCTGGCAATTACCACCCCAAACGTTTATTCTGCTACAATAGCAGCTTACTTGATTGATCTATCTGCTAAAGTTTTGTAATAAAATCCATTTTACGATGGGGATTTTACCCTATGTACCTCATGCTATTCTGCTTTTTTAAAATTTAGGATAATTTCACAGGTCTGTTTAAGAGAGTGGTGAAACAAATATTAGTATTGAGCAGAACTGAGATAAATCTAACCTCAGCAGCGGGCTGAAGGGTTAATTACGTGATGATTGATAATAGGAGGCAAATGGACATTTCTATTCTCTATATATGAACCAATGTATTTCATAGATACTTGCTACATGTAAAAGTTTGGGGGTTTTTTACTGATAATAATATTATGTTCAAGGCCAAATTTTGGCAAAGGAATCTTCCAGCTCTTCACAGGAACTTGCTCACTGTCTGAAATGGCATTTGTTCAGTGTCAGAAGCTGCCATCAACACGGGACACTCTGTGGTGTTTTTTAAGCCTCATGGGCTGGGTATTTGAATCATTTCTGTGGCTGCAGACAGGAGACAGCCTTTCTAAGCGCATTGCAATTGCGCTAATATTGTTTTTCAGGAACAATGAGATACCATTAGAACTTTCACTGATTGAAAGTCTGTGTTAGAGATCACTGTAAAATCAGATTGATGACAAATATATACATGTAGTGTCAGCATTAAGTACTTATCATGAGCGGTGAATAACAATGTACTTACTCTGCTGCAGTTTTGGTCCAAATAACATTGACTATGGTTAGGATAAAGTATGGTTGAACCAAGATTTCAAATTACGCGTTTTCCAGCTATCTAAATTTGTCACTTTTTATTTTGGGTGTACGCCTGTGCCACTTCCAGATGAGAGCTGTTGAGTTGTTGATAATTCATTTTTCATAAAACTAGGGGTTTTCTTCAGCTCCAAATTAAGAAGACCATGCAGTGATTCCTAAGAAAAACATACAAGTAGAGATTATATATCTTTTCTCTGAATGGCTCACTACAAAAATTGGTTATATAATTTATTTTGTGTTAGCTCTCATCAAATAATAAAGAAATTTCTGAAATATGAAATTTGATGGATTTTTCCTTCTTTTAGTCCCAGTGTACCTGAAGGGGATTTGCTGCTTTCCTAAATCCTTTTTTTAAGCATGAGTGAGCTTCTTTCCAGACAGAGGAAAACATGGAGAATCACTTCTATCTAATAGTTTCCCAATGCTTTCATTTCTCCTGAAAGTGCATAAGCTTTGAAGTTTGTTTAATGAAATCTTAAGGGGTTTTTTTAGCATTTGGTGGTATACTAGAGTTGTTTCATTGACAGAACTGAGCAAGTTGCAAGTTGTCCTGGAATCTTTAAAAATAAAGAAAATAATTTGTATTCTAAACAGAAAGAGTTAGTAAGAATGTGCTTGAATTTTTACTGATTAATTATGATGCCATACAAAAGTGTTGAAGCTAAGGCATCTTTATGTTAAAAGTAGGGCACTATGGGTTTCTATTTGTTAAATCCTTTTTTAAGAAGAAGAGCTGAAATTAACTTGAAGCTCAAATTTCAGATACATGTGATTTCTGAAATTGGGATCTTAAGCTTCATGTTTCCCTGAATGTATCCAATAGAATGATAATACCTATACAGCCCAATCTGTTGAAAGCAGGGAATAAGCAGTTCCCTCATTCTGAAATGCATCTATTTGCTATTTTACATTCTTCCTGTTATGTGGGTAACACTGACAGGAATTACTATTTGCAGCTTGCTAAGGAATAGTATTTTTTCCTTCCATGCATGCAACAAATAGAATTTGAAGTTGGACTGCTGGTGTTTCGTAATCAAACTTCTCTACTTTAGTGGGTGAAAATAAGCTTACCAGAAGATACAGAATACACCAAGAGCAGTGTCATTGGGTAATAGAATATTCTTTCCTTTCTCTGCACTGCCATTGTCTCTAATATCCTTTATCCAGCCTCATAAATTTTCATGGAAATAGTTGTAGCAGTACTAGTCCACATAATAATTTATAAGTTGTCTGTAGTTCTTCCTACCTACTTTCCAGATCTTCACAGAATCACAGAATGGCAAGGGTTGGAAGGGACCTCGGGAGATCATCTAGTCCAACCCCCCTGCTGAAGCAGGTTCACCTAGAGCATGTTACACAGGACTTCATCCAGGCGGGCTTTGAATATCTCCAGAGAAGGAGACTCCACAACCCCCCTGGGCAGCCTGTTCCAGGGCTCTGTCAACCTCAGAGTAAAGAAGTTTTTCCTCATATTCAACTGAAAACCTCTTATGTTTCAGTTTGTACTCATTGCCCCTTGCCTGTCGCCGGGCACCACTGCCAAGAGTCTTGCTCCGTCTGAAATGTTTGCCTCAGTTTACATTACATTCTCAGGGCATTACACCAGTATTCTGAACAGACTCTAGAAACCTCTGTACATACCCAGATTAGTTTTTTCATTTGCGAGCATGCTTATTGTAGGCTTGGAATATTGCTTCCGGGAATTCAAGAGAGTATTACTGAGAAAATTAAAATTAATTTAGAGGTCAATCCAAGTATGATTACTGGATCCTGTAAAACAGAAGTGCCTTTCTGGTAAAACTTCAGTTGATTTGAGATATATGTCATTGATTATCTCTCAGCCAGTAGACATTTCAATTTTATTGGTAGCATTACAATGTAGTCTAACTACATTGCAAATTACAAGTGTAGTTTATCTACAGTTATTTGTCTAAAATTATTTAGGAGGTTTGCCTAAGCCAGAAATATTACCAGGTTATCAATTTTCCGAGGATTTTCTCTTCTTTTTTTTTTTTTGTTTTATCTGACTGACTTTCTGATTGATTTATACAATTTTTTTAGCTATGAAAACATACAGGTCTTTAAATTAGCATGAAAATACTGACTCTTCTCCATCTTATCACTGACAAATTTATTACTGCCTAAAATAGCATGCACCTATAGCTGCATCTGGTATTCAGCAAAAACTTCAAAAGAACTCGACTATCAGAATACTGCATAACAATAGTTGCCAATTTTTATCACTTTCTACTGTTTTTCTTAAATCTTTAAATGTTTGATTTGCGCTCACTGTTGTTCCAGAGCTCAGTCAAATTGCTGTAACAGGAATGGATTAGCTGCTGATCTGGTTGCTGCTACAATATTTGGAAGTAGCTTCACCACTAAAGAAGTTTCAGAATTTTCAGGCTTCTTTGATGGTCACAGAGAATAATATTTTGCCTCAAGCTTTGCCATTCTGAAGCTTTTTCATAATAGATCTAGAAAGGATCTAACCTGCTGTGGGCTTTTGTCATTTATTGTTTGCTTTTTGGTTTTTAATTAAATGCTTGTGGTTTTTTTGTAAATGAGATTTTCAGCCAATTAGATCACATACTGCATTGGATCTATACTTCTAGCTGTTTCATTAATGGGGGAGCCAAAGTTGCTGTTGATCAAAAAGTAGAAATTCTGTAAATGCTTTGAGTTTAATAATAACCCAAACGTAATTCCACTCGGTCTTTTGGCACTTGAGTTGCTTTGGAATCCAGCCAGTATTTCAGAGCTTCAATGACTGCGAGCAATTCAGTGCTGCAGGCCATTTTTAGGATTTAAAAATTACTGTGGGTGGCTCATCTTTGTGTGCATATTCAAGGGATATACCACGTCCCAAGTATTTTCCTTCAAAATCATAAAAGCTAGCAACATCAATGGCAACTTCTTAACATTGATTAAAATTCACGTGGATGATCAGAGCAAACGAAGGCTTTCTCTGCTAGATTAGAACCACTGCCAAAACATACCTGGGGCATTCTGTCTTTCTGCAAATGTATTTCCCATTAAAGATGATATTTCATCAGTAATTACCTTAATTTGTTTGCCCACTGCTTGTGTTTTCCCCAAACTAATTTGGCACTAGACAGCCCTCCATCTTGAAGGCTATTTGGAAGTACATGGTGGATCAGGGGACGGTGAGCTTAAGCCAAACAATTAATCAAATATATCCAATGGGAAGCAATATGTGATAAAGAAAACTCATTTATTTATTGTAGATTATATTGGTCTTCCACTGAAACACAAAACCTCTTGTAACAGGAGCACTGATGCTATTGGTACATGATTATTTCCTGTTTCAATTAAAATCAATTTCTGATAATGACAGGAACAATCCCCTTTTCAGTTGAACACCTTTCTTGATATACCTTACTATGTGCTTCCATTCAGCTTTTTCTAGGATATTTATACAAAGGCCTATTAAAACTAGTATCATTAGGAATAAAATTACTATTATATTTACCCAGCCCTTTCAGGAAGGAGCACTAAAAGAGGGAGGAGCCTTTTGGATTTCATTTACCTTCTCCTGGCTAGGCACTTGGCTGCTCATAGCTAGGTGAATATTCATTTACAGTGAATGAATATGCTGTCACTGTGAATAATGGCTGTGTTGCACTTAGAACAGTCATATAATTTTTCCAGTTTTGGAATTGCAAATATAGCTTCAGTTCAGATGTCTGCACTATGCTTCTGGTTTTGGCATGGTTACATAAAACTGAACCAGTTTAGAAGCATGTATATAAATATGGACATACCTATTAAAAACAGAGCTCCTTCTCAAATTCTCTTTGAAATTATCCATAAAAGAAGTTTTTGTATTTGTTTTTTTATGTATAGCTTTACTAATTGTGCTCTGCATGAAGTTATTTTAAATAATATACTGAAAATTGTAATCAACAAAGCTATTAATTAAAGATGATGCAGAACTGTTTGCACTAATGACATGTTGAAGGTCATCTCTTACAGCTAAAGTGCATTTAGGTATAGGTTCTAATTCATAAAACACACTATACTGTGAAGCAAATAAAGCTCCTTTATGTATTATATGCAGATGTGCAAAAGCAAGAAAATAAAAAGTTTATGCATCAAACGGTATCAGCTGTTACCTTATTTTGAAGCAAAATTCAGGTCCATGCAGGTTGTGTCTGCCAAGAGAAGCATGAAGTTGTGTGTCTTATGGGCAATCCTCCCATTTATTGACAAATAATTAAAAATACCCAAAACACCAAACCAAAACTGTTCCCTTACAAGAGGATAAATTAATTTTTTAGGATTTCAAGAATCGCAGTCAACTAAAAAAAAGTAATTTCTTATGGTAATCCTATGAGATCACAGCTTTATAGGATCATTGGTGGGAAAGCCCTTTCAAAGGTTCTTGCCCTTCTGTGCTATTGCTCACCCTCTCAAGCTGTTTTTGAAGCCGTGATGTGTACATAACAAAGATGTATGGAATTACAGCCTGAATACTTTTATAACTGCATTTTGATGTTACCTTTCCTTTATACTTCTAGAGTTTTATTCTTCTTTTCCACCTCTGTCTCACTGAAACAATATCCAGAAAAGCCCACTTTGTTTTGATGATACTTTTAATCTACCTGTATTCTTCTAACAGAGATGAGCAGATCTTGTATAATGTTAGAACTACAACTGCCTTTTGCAGGAAATGCCCTATTTCCCAGTAGGGACTGCAGTCTTCCAGTAGCTGCTGTTCGAACTCTGATCTGCCAGAACAGAGCATCTCTCTTTTCCAGCTGTACCTCTTAAATCAAACTCTTCATATTAGAGGAGGAAAATTCAGGGTTTGAATAGATAAGATGATGACAGATGAGTAAAGGTTAACATCTCTGAAAGAAACTCCACGTCCTCCAAGCGAAGTACATTGTTAATGGTTGTTTCCATTGAACATCTCTGAAAGAAACTCCACGTCCTCCAAGCCAAAACCAGCGAAGTACATTGTTAATGGTTGTTTCCATTAGACATCCATGTCGAATAATATTCACCTCAGATCTCACTGGCTGCATCCGGTGTCCCTCTGGGGACATAAATTTTTAGGTTGTGCTTTTTCTGCTGAAAATGTCTGCAGTCATGTAAGGGTTGTGTCAGGGCCATTAGAGTGATATTTTGATAATATGGCACCAGGGTAATGTACTGCATGCATGGGTATGCTATGTGAGGGTAGTAGAGACGTGTTTGAGAGTACTGGCCTACTGAGGATGAGTCTATTGAAATAGTGTTGGGGGACTGTGTAAAGAGGAAGGAGCCAGCCCTGGTGTCGTCTTGTCCATCTATACCTAGGTTGAAGTCCTCAGGAAAAAATTACCTCTGGACTGCACCTAAGCTTTATCTCAGAGGAACTAGTCAGTTTGCTCCCAATGAGAGCCTAAGCAGAACTCGGATGCATGCAGTATGTGTAATCAAGGGACCAAGATCTTGGAAAGAGCTGAGAGTTTGTATCATTTGATGATATAAATTAACTCTGTATACACCTCTGATTATCCATTATGCATATATTTCAGCTGTGAGACATTCTCTAGTCTTTTCTTTATCTGTGGGTGCAAGGACTGATTAATAAAAAACATCTGACAAAGTAAGAGATAATTTTATGAAGACTGGGATATTCAAAGAAAAATGTGTCTAGGGAATATTCAGAAAGATCAAAAGCTTGTTTTCTTCATAATGCCACTAGGCACTGGAAGTAAAACAATAAATGTTGCATCAAAGTACCACACTGCCTTACCGCAGCATGCATAAAACTCAGTCTGATTTACAGCAAGGTTACTGAACTGCTGGCCTGTGAACCATCTGGTCTGAAGGATGAATTTGTCTCAGGTCTGTATAATTTGGTACCATTACGCTGAGCATCTAGTTCTGCAAACTACTGCTGAGACTATCCAACTCCAGGAAATGATAAATCTGATTTTTAGGAGTCCCAAAACTCACACCAAGCCACAGTTCTTAAAATGCTAGGAAGCCCTGATGTAGAAAATAAGCTATTTAATTATAAACAATGTAGCAACTACTTTTGCTTATAAATGAAAATAATATAAAAATAATGTAAAAGTAGAATACTGGACTACTTGGTATGTCATGATGTAATGGAAATGGCCTCAAGTTGTGCCAGGGGAGGTTTAGATTGGATACTATGAAAAATTTCTTCACCGAAAGAGTTGTCAAGCAACGGAATGGGCTGCCCAGGAAACTGGGGGAGTCCTCATCCCCGGAGGCATTTAAAAGATGGGTAGACAAGGTGCTTAGGGACATGGTTTAGTGGTGGACTTGGCAGGGCTAGGTTGATGGTTGGTCTTGATGATCTTCCAGGTCTCTTCCAACGTAAATGATTCTATGATTCTAATATGACAATTTGACATAATATAAATCTATTATGCATTGACAATATCCAATAACGTATATAGTTTGTAACTATAATAGAATAAGATAAAAATAATAAACATAAGCATGAAAAAATCAACTTTAACACAGCATTTTAATTGTATTTAATAGGAAATATTGAGAGTACTCAGAATTGTTCTGAATTGGAATGAGGTCAGATTTTAAAATGCCTTTGTTTCCTGTGAAGTGGAAATTTGAAGTGCTGATCAGCTCTATTTTTAGGGGAACTTTCTAAGTGATTAGACCTCAAACTAATTAGTAGATCTTGTTTTCAAAAATCCAGAAAAGGAAGCTGTCACTCCGAGTTCCTGAAATTAGTTTCTGTATGTGTGATGCAGCTTAGTCAATCTACTCTTAAGTCAATCATCTGCATGCATATGTAAATTTGTCTTTGATTACTGTTTTTCCCTGATCAGAAAGAATAGAAATGCCAAACATTGCTTTCTTCATTACTTTTCCACCTGCCATCTGTACAGGAGAAACCATGCTAAAACTGAAGTTCTTAGAGAAGTCAGAATCCTGAGGTATTAGGCTGTAGTTCCTTTGGATGTCCATGTAATGTGCAAGAGTATACATGATTAACTTAGCATTATTCCACTAAAACCTTCTGTTCTGACTGATTTACCTGATTAGCCTGCACATGATTTTCAAGGTTTGACCTTTCAGCTTAGATAATTACATTGGCAAAGGTTGTCAGAGGTGCTACTGTGCAGTTCCCTTATCACAGACAATGTCAGAATGAGTTAAGAGATTCGTGTTTACCTGCTTTCAAATTCTGATTAAATGAAATGTAAATCTCAAAACTTCCAAATAGCATGTAAAGTTATAATTTATCCCTGCCTGTAGCATGAGAAGGTAACAGCCTAGTAAAGTACAGGCATGTCTTGTGGGCATTTTTGCGTTAGTTCATTGGTACACCTCCGCTGATCTTTTTATTGCTATTACTCTAAGTGATATATAGCTAATGGAACTGGAACTTGGAAATACTTGCACAGTATTTTATAAAAAATGGCAGTGTGCTGAGAAATCATTAACTGTCACATGTTGCCCACAGAGGAATCACACCTTTTTCTCTCCTCCAAGCCACTTAGGCCAGCCCTATGCCTTCAACTGACAAACCAGTGATGTGTTCAGGCTCTGAAATAATCTATGGTAGTGTGTTTTATTCAACAAAGACAGCCTAGAGAAAAATTCTGCTAGTTTTCGATCTCAAGATCCACACTGTATCCTTTGAAATCTTTTAGAGAAACATAAACAACGTGTCAGTCAGTTAGCAATTTGGAAGTGCATCAAGTACATCCATTTTTCATACAGAGTAAACTCTTGCCAGGAAAATTTAATAAAGTAATTTGCTGAAGCAGAAGAATGTTGATAATGTTGGATGCACTCAGCATATCTAGCCAGCATACAATACTGGCAGCTAGTTCGTTTTCTAGCTAAACAGAGGATCTTAGGCCTAAATGTTTAAGTGATTCATATGTGCCTACCTTTAAAAAAAACAACATGTAGGATATCATCACCTGGCGATTAAAAAGAAACTGATGCCCATGGTATCTTAAAAGGCATCTTACAAGTTTTTCTGTTTGTATTCCCATCATTCCTGATTTTCATCCTGAATGGCAAAACTGTGTTATAGAAAATTTCTGTCAAATGGAATTCTGTGGCAAATGCTTTGTCATCAGATAATATTAATTCCTAAGAACCAAAGGCTTTTTCTGAAAGAGGGTGGTTCTTCTGAGTTGTTTTCTCAACTTGTTTAATTTTCAGTTTCTTTACAATATTGCTGTTTTGAAAAGTGTGTGGGGTGTGTGTTTAATTATAATGAGAAGTGATCAAGACTCAGAAAACCTAATGAAATTCTCAGTTTAAAATTTTAATTGAATGAATCCAGTTGCCTATTTTGAAGACTTGGAAAAAGAGGAAAGAGGGAGGGGTTTCTAATTTGATTTTTTTCCTTTACATTTAGATTTTTTGTCCCATTCTAGCTTGAGGGTTCATTTTAGCATCAAAAATACCTTTGGGACTTGTGTGAGTTTTCCAGATGATGACGGATCTAGCTGTGTAGCTTGCTGGCCACTGAAACTGTCAGTGAAACTATTACAGTTTTTCTATTGTGGCCATTATTCTTGCATCTCTAGAGTGGTGAGCTGATTGAGGAATGGCATATGTGAATGTTTTGCATGAAACCTTGTTGTACTGGTCCATGCTGGTCATGGCAGTTAGGACATGTAAGGGCCATGAACAATGAAGAGGCATCATTTTAGATCTACTGAATTTTCACAGCTGATGTAAGGGCCAGATTTTCAGATTATATTAATGAGCAGCTGTGTTGACTTACTTAGAACTATATTGGCACTATATGAAGATCTCAGAGGATAATGGCATTTTAAAATTCCATCACTGTTGTGAGAAATAACTGATAAACAGTTTTTCCTCATCTAAAATTAGTTTAGTAAGGAAGCTGCATCAAAACTGATGTAAGGATTTCAAATAATATCGGACTATGTCAGCATACTTATATGGGTAGAATGGGAAATCAGGATAAAGAAATTATATAGCTATACATGCATTGTGATTACAAACAGGAATGTGCAAAAGTGGAAGAATATGAGAGTTTTCAAATATTTGTTTTCCTACCGTATGTCTATGGTAGAAACCTGTGCCAAAAAACCATAAAGGGTGATTTTATATCATAGAATCATAGAATGTTTTGGGTTGGAAGGGACCCCTAGAGGTCATCTAGTCCAACCCCCCTGCACCACCTCTCTGGGCAACCTGTTCCGGTGTTTCACCACCCTCATTGTAAAGAATTTCTTCCTTATATCTAGTCTATTTTCCCTCTTGTTCAGGGATGCGTAAAGCCCAAACTAGAAGTCAATTGCCATAAATTAGACTTAGCTGATACAATAAATGGGAAATGAATGTGCTGTATCCGGTATTTACTAACATGTAATAATCTGTGTATCCTTAATGAGTATTTTCATATGGCTATTTGTTTTAAAAAGCTGTGGCAATCAAACTGGTTTTTTACCAGTTTAGCCCATGGTCTTTCAGGTAATTTGATGCATTTTTATGGCTCCCTTTTTTTTTTTTCTGTAGGTGGTTCTCTATCAAATGTGTTTTGGTATTATTACTGGAAGTTCTAATCCATTCAAGTACATTTAATTTTTATTGCATAATTTATCTGTATCATCATGAGATGCTTTAGATTGTAATTATTTACATGCTGGGACAGGTATATATCTTTTCTAAGGCAGGAAGATGAGAAAGATACCCAATCCAGCAAATGAAGAGAAGCGGCCTTAGAGAAAGCTCCCTGAGAAAAGCTGCTAAGCCTCTGCTTTGTTAGACTTTGTTCTCTTCTGTTTTGTTGGACTGTATGTACAGTAGACTTATGTATATGCGTAATTAAATTGTGTCAGACTAATTATCATAAAAGCCTTATCTTAGCATTTTACAGCTGTAATCTTCACCTATTTTAGGCTGGATGATAACCTAGTGAAACGCGTAGTAATTTGGCAGGTTAGTGGTTCAAGTGCTAACTTTATAATATCCAGACTATTAAAATATTTTCTTTCCAAGGATCAAATAACCTTGATAGATTTAAGTAACCTTTAAATAGTTTGTCAAGCTGGCAACTTCAATTGCTCAGCGAGTAGTTGGATTGGTATGGAAGCACACTGTGCAAGTTTTCAGAAAAGGCTGATTTCATTGGCATAATTTCTCTCTCCTTCACTTGCTGGGATGTGGTGAGCACGGTGAGGTGAGTACTTGTTTGAGCAGCTGCCACCAATAATGCGCTTGTCTGAACGCTGTGTGAGCTGCTGGAAGTTCTGTAATCATATTACCACAGTATGTGCTTTTCTGTGGAGGCGAGGAAGCTGTAAAGCCTTAAACCTTGGATCAACTAGTATTCTGTTTGCTGTTGCAAACAGACTTTGGCCTGTTTAGACAGGTTAAATTCGTTGTGGGAGTTGTTTAGAAAGCAAAACATAGCAAGATATTTTCACCACATCCTTTCAGATCTGAAATAGGTTCAGCAATGGGTCTCAGTTGCGTAGGCATTGTCCATATGAGAGAAATTTGGAGTTGCCTGTTCACATCACTCAAACTGTGAGTGACTCTAATCCACTATAAGGTGTTTAAATCTGGCTATTGCCTACTTCACTGTTGTGGAACTGTAACATATTTTCTGACTCAGACCTTTTGCCTAACACGCTTCTCTGGGAGACAAACTGTAACCAACTCCATGTGCAAAGTCCTCTGGAGCAGGGTTTGAATCCGTCCCAGCCTCAGGAGCCCCAGTCTTATTCCTGCTCTTTCAGAGTTCTTGTTCAATCCTCTGAAGGACAGTGTAGTAGTAGTAAATAAAATAGCTTCTCAGCTGCAATTGCTTTCCTCTCTAAGGACTGGAAAATCTCAAAAGAAAAAGACTTTCCAGTCTGATAATAGTCCTTTTGGATACGTCTGCAGATTTTTCATAGGCAAGATCATTTCCTAATCACAGTTACCTAAAGCTTAATTGACTTGTTCAGTGGAAAAACCACACTGTTGATATATATCCTCCCTCTTCTTACAGAAATAGTGATGGTTTATGTGACAGCAGTTAGTCCAGGTACAATGTTATGCTAAAGTCCCTTACGCTGCACCTAAGCTGTCTCTGCTCCGCTGTGCTATGCACACATATCCTGCAATGAGTATTGGAAAGCAAAGGCCTGTGAGGTTGATTGCAAACTGGGACACATTTAGAGTAAGAAAAAGAATTGCTGTTTCGGATTTCTTACGTCGTCCTGTTGTTTCGTAGGCTTGAAAGAGGAGAGGAAATGGCTGAACTGCTTGCGTTTGATAAAAATTATTTTGTAGTTGTGCCAGTAGACTCCAACTGAAATAAGAGCTCTGCTATCATAGGTGCTATAATAGCTCACCTCTACCTCCAAATGGTCTTAACATTCAGATAAGAAAATCTAACAGGGTTAGAAAGAAGCAGATTTAGAGAAGTGAAGTTACTTTCCTTAACTTGTAGATCCAGATTCTCCCACTGAATTAAACTCTGCTTTCAAGAGAGTAGCTGTATCTGTTCTCTTTATTTTTTCCAACCATGTATTCCTTGGGTAATTAAGGCTAAGAGAAGTTAGGGGATGAAGTTTTTAGGTATCTTTGGGAAAGGTATTGTTATAGAGGCCTGGTTGTGCAAACCAGAAAAGATTTTCCTCTTTGCAAATGCCAGTCAGCTCTTTCAGTGCTTCAGTGTAGGAGTTCAGCATGATTTCCATATTTTGAAAATAAGAATTGCTGAGACATTAGAACAACATGGACTACAAAAACCCAGGTATGATGTTTTAGAAATATTGTCCTCCCTTCACAGTTTTGAATTAACAGAGCATATCAGAAATGGTGTTACACGAATGTTTCATTAAAGAAAATAGAATTGCAAATAGAACCTTCTTTTTTCTCTCTTGGAAAACTTGCTCATTTTTCAGTTTTGTTTTGGCTTGAATATTTTTCTTCAGGAGCATGTCAGATGGAATTAAACCAGTCACCAGCACTATACATGTCACTTAATGTCATGTCCACTACAACCCAAGTTAAACCCACCTAGCATTTTTTACCACTCATTTGCAAAAGCTGCTACATTCATAACTTACGTTTCCCAAAGTGTAGCCTGTGAAAGGAATTTTTACAGTGTGCAATGTTTCTGTGCTGATGTGAAAACATGAAATGAACTCAGAACTTCTGGCATAGACTGAATTTAAATATAACTCAGCGTGATTGAAAATCTTCTGAGTGTTTTAGATTTGCACTTTAGGTTTCAATTTATACTAGGCATGAGTGTTGTTAGCTGCATGAATAATGCATCATTTTCTCCAGCTCATCTCATTCCCTTCACATGTTTATTCATTTATGGTGTTTAAATGAACAGAAATGCTCATATCAGTATTCACTGGTATTCTGACAAGCTGCAGGGTAGATCAGTTTCCTCAGGCTTAAAAAAAAGCACAGAACTACTTACCCAGAGACCATTTTTTCAAATGATGGTTTATATTTAGTTGTCTTTACATTCAAGGAGAGAAGCCCCCTGTCATACTTTTGTAACATTATCTTGAATAAAATTCTTGTAAATTTATATATATTCTTGTAATATATTTCTGGTGTGAGGACTCCGAATTAGAGAAAGACAAGTAGCTTTACAACAGAACCCAAACACACCCAGGGTTTGAGACCTGAAGATGTTTTTTTCCCTTAGACACATAATACCACAATCAATCGACACCTTTTCAGAGCCTGGGGAGACCATAAACAAGGATCAACAGAAGGAGGAAATAGGGCTGAATTTGTCGTGTTTCACTGTTAGACGAGCTGCACAGGTCTGTTCTTGTTAGTTCACAAAAACTAATTTGGGCAGAAAAGCAGCTCTGTGGAGACTAATATCTAATTTTAGATTAATAGAGACTATTTTATCACTTCCTTGTCAATTTATGTTTTATCATTCTATTTTTTAAACATCACAAACAGTTTTTATATTATGTCAGTTATTCAAATGTTTATAGATGCAGTTTATTACTGTCTGTATGCAGATAATTAGTGTATTTCTTTTACATAATAAGGATGATACATTTGTTAAGGTAGCACATTTTTATTGTGCTCAAAGCATAAATTTCATCTGCAAAAGGAACTTTTAAAGACATTAATGATAGGTATATGCCACACAGCCATCAGCTTCTGTATGTTTTTTTCCTCAGTTTCTTACAGTCATTAATATATTTTCCTCATCCCAGTGCTTGTGTTGTTTGTTATATATTAGGTACTGAGAAACACAAATAACTTGCACACAGTCACAGAAGAAAATCTGTGATACAAAAGGGAACTTAATATGTACTACTTGAATCCAAGTTATTGCCTGGATCCTACAGTACCACCCAACATTTTTATACCATAGTTGTGTCTTTGAAAATAATCTCTAAATTAAGACTTTCTAGCTATTGAAGTTATTCAAACGAAAAAGATTAGAAGACTCTGCTTCTTATTTAATGTCATCCTCGATTCCCACTTTCTGTAACTGGTGTCCCGCAAAGACTGCCTTTTCTTTAAAACAAACAAACAAACAAAAAAAACCCAAAACAAAACAACAAAAAAACCAACCCCCCCAAAACCCCTGAAGAATTCAGCAAAGTTAGTTTTATGTTTATTTGTGGTGCTGTGTAGAATTTAGATTTTCTGTGTTATGGCAAATGTGGCAACTTTGCAGAATTTTGCCATGATGAAGTGAGACAAGCCTAGAATATTTTAAATTTTAACCCAGAATGAAAATGTGAATAATTCTTTTAGTTTCTGAAGCAGAATTGCTTTGAAATGACACAACTAACTTTTGATAGTATGCGACAATTTTTCCGAAGACAAATTCCTGATTAGCTTTTTATGCTATCTCTCCATCTTCCTGAGATTCATGTAACATTCTTTAATCAATTATAGAAACAAGTAGCTATTCCATATTTATGAAGGCTAATGGCTTCATGTAAGGCTACATGGAATAGTAAGGCAATGAGAGCCTTGAGCTGTGAGCTATTGGGAACTGTTACTGTCTGTCAGTTTAATAAGTCTTTCTCAGAAATGAACAGATTTTCTATCAGTGCGGAATATAGATTTTCCGTCAGCCCAGTACAAATAGAATTACTGGGAATTTTCAGAGAAAAATGTATTTAACATGCAAAATGAAATAACACGATGGTCGTTAAGGCTCATGTACAGTTCAGTGAAATGACCTTAAAGAATAATAAATCCAGGAGCTAGAATCCCATGAAAATTTTCCCCTGTTTCTCATGTCTTAGCTGTGTCGGTCAACTTAGACTTTAGAACACATTTTTGATGTTTTTCCTAGGTTATTCTCTGAGATGATCAAAAAGGGGACATATAGAATAGTGTGGCAGCTCTCTGCATGAATTGGATTCCTGCACTTTGGAAATAACTCATCAGAACTCAATGCCTTGCCATGTCTGGATTGCAGAAGAGCCACTGGGTGACAACTTCTAGTTGCTCTTAGCCAGAGTTGGATCCAAACCAAATGCTTTTAGAAAAGTCTGCTTCCCTAAGGTGCCTACATAAAGGGTGCTATTTGTTAGTCTCATTAGCAGTCTCGGACATCAGAAGTATTCCTTTGCTCCAACACTGATCCTCTTCTGCAGATCCTACCTTGGTAGTCTTTAACTTATCTTTTTATACCCTCAAGGTGCCGTGACCTATGGCCTTCTGTACTCCTCAGTGTGTACTTCTGTACATCCTCAGAGAGATTATTCATTACTTCTGTTGAGTCAGTTCAATCTAAAGACAACTGGTCACCATGTCCTCTGGTCACTGTGTCCTCATCCTTCATCTGTTTCCCTGCAGTGCTGATTCCATGAAACTGTCCCTCTGCCCTCCTTCCGTAGCTGTCTTAACTGCACCATTACTGCAATGTTTTCCTGTGTTTTATTAATGGCCTACAATCAGCAGTTCGTTAAATTGATTTATTTTAGTTCAGCGTTTCCTCTGTGGTTTTGTAGATGCACTAAGGTCTCACACTTGTGACCAGCCAATTGGTTAGTCCTTGTCTTTCCACAACGCCAAATATGTTTGTTTAGGGTTAATAAATTACATCAAAGCCCACCTTGACTTACCAGTTTCCTGTACTTTGCTGTGATGAGTAGCAGCGTTATACTGAGGCCTGTCTTGGCTCAGGGAGGCCTGACTCAGCTCAGTTATTCTCAGTTCCCTGATACCTACCCAAGACCCCCTTGTTGTTTTCAAGTTTTCCCCTTCTGTTCTGCAGAAATCCTGAGTAGGCAACAAGCTTGGGTTCACCATGGTTGGTGCAGAGGTCTTGCCAGAAACCCAGTAGCCTGGAACCTGCCTTTTGTGGCATAAATCAGTATTTATGGAGTTCGCCCTGCAGCCAAGCACCCACACAGCCCGTCACTTATGCACACCCCCAGCCTCCCCACAGTGGGGCGGGGGAGAAAAAAGAAAAAAGAATAGGAAAGAATAAGAGTGAGAAGATGTGTGGGTCGAAGTAAAGACAGGGAAATCACTTACCAAGTTCAGACCTGACATGGGGAATTCAACTTAATTTATTGCCAATTAACAGAAGTATTTAATTCCTGATTCAGGCATTAGGAAACAAAACCCCCGAACATTGAAACACTTCGGGAGAAAATACCCCTCCTTCTTTCCCAGGCTCAGCTTCACTTCAGACATCTCTCTCCGCATTTCTAGTCTCCACATCACTCCTGCACTCTAGGCACCGATCCTCACCCCTTGTTATCGCCACGGGTTACACTCAGTCCCTTTGGTGTCTTTCCCTGTGTGTTATGTACTCCAGCTCCCTAACTATTTTTGTTGGGCTCACTCCAGGTTGTCAATGTCTTTACTGTACCAGGAATCCCAAATTGGGTGCATTACTTCAGATGCAGTCTTACAAATGACAAATAGCAGAGTAATTACTTCCCTTAACTTGCTGGCCACACTGTTATAGCCCAGTTATGTTATTAGCGTTCATTGCTGCAAGGGCACGCTGCTCATTTCTGTTCAACATCTTGTCCACCAGCATCCCCAGGTCTTTTTCTGCAAAGCTGCTTTCTAGCCAGCTGCCCCCCAGGCTGTATTGCTGCATGAGATACTCCTCTCCAAGTGAGAAACTTCCCATTTGTCTTTGTTGAACTCCATGAGGTCCCGCCAGACCCTTTCTCCAACCTGTCAAGATCCCTCTGAAAAGCAGCCATAACTTCTAGCGTATTGACTGCTCTCCTCACTTTCTCTTTCCCAACTGCTGCTTTGCTTTTTTCCCCCCTTTGTCCATTTCCTACAGTTTTGGTGGGTATGAGACATTAGTAATAGAGGGCCATTCAGTGCCAGTTGGCCTTTATGTCGGGGAACAGTCAAGCGTACTTTTAATTTACTGGTATAGTCGTATCCCCCAGTTCTGAGGTGAAAGGGAAGCACACCTAGATAGTGCTCAGAGCTGCAGTGCTAGGTGGTAGTGTGTGCTCTGGAAAAGCACACGTATGCACGTGGTGTTGGATGTCACCTTCCATCACCAGAGCCGTGACCGCTGAGGCTGTGCTCCAGTGTTGGGTTCTGGGCTGCGGGCAAGCCCACCTGTGTCCTGGGAAGATGGTTTTGGAAGCACTTGAACAAGGGGCTTCTGTACTGTACTTGCAGTGGTTAGTGACGCTGTGGGAAATAGTGGGAGTATTGCTCTTTGTGATTACAACTGAAGCCCCCTCCCAGGGAACACTGGATTGGAAATGTGTCTTCTTGATGCTCTTGGTATACTTAGGCATATGATTTGGCCTGAAGGCTCTGATGTTTGAGACCCCAGACAGGGTGTACCCAGATGGTATATTACTTGACACAACTCCACTGTGATGATCTTGGCAGTGGATTTACTGACACAAAACTGTTTGTACCATGGATTCAGATGGGAGGTGTAATAAGATTTCCTGGCATCACACCAACCCACTTCTGAGATGGGATGGATATGTAAAAATGAGCGCGCTGTGGCACAAGAACTACTGCCAGCTCATCACTGAGGACCATGCAGCGGCCTTGTGCATTCAGATATTAATGGCCCAATAGTGGTTATTCTTCAGCTGGTGGATGGTAACGTGTGTTGTCCCCCTCCTTCTGAGTCCTGATGATTTGGCATCTGAACCACTGTGCCATGGCTCTGAGAGCGCGTGGCCTGCACAAGGCTGGAGCTAGGACATCATAGTCCAGCTGCCAGAGCATCCTCCTGAGCCCTGCAGGGGCAGCTGCTCAGTACCACCAGCCAGACCACATACAACACATAAAACAAGTGAGCTGACCAAAGTGAAAAATAACCCTACAAATAAAAATCCCAAACCCTTCAAACCTGGATTAGTTCATTGATCTGATTTGTCACTTCAGCCCACAAACAATTGTTCTGGTATAGTGATTTGGGCAACGCGGGGTCACCTTAAATTGGCAGTAATGGAGACAAAAAGGTATATGGAACTAGCTGACATTTGTGGATTAATCTGTTCATTTATTGGTATAATATGATTAAGATCCTGATTCAGCAAAACAAAACATGTTGTACTTTTCACCAATGTCACAACGTAGTCATTTTGGGTTCACTGCACTTTTATGTATACAAATACCTCCACAGTGTGCTCTTTATGTTTTGATGAAAATGTCTTAAATAAAGTCATTTTTCTGCTGTCATGTTTTAGAGAGAATAGTATTGTGCCAAAGCAAAAATGAGATTAAACAGTTTATCTTTTTTGATTAAATTGAAGAAAAACAAATGAACGAACATTACATAAGGCAAAAAAAAAAATTGGTTTTCAAATGTTTCTGTTTTAATGAATGATGGCAGCTAAAGGAGCAGATGTGAATATTTCGCAATCTTTTAATGTACCGGTAATAATTTGTAAACATTGGGTTATACCTTTCTTTTGTCAACACTCATCAAGCATCTCTCATTTTTTAGCTTATAAGTTCTTCAGAACAGAATATATTTGTTCCATGCCTAGCCCAAAAGTGCTCTTGATCTTAATTGGGCCCTTTGGCTTCTATGGTAAACTAATCTATTAAGGAACAATAGGCTACAAAACTGTTAGGAATATCAGCAAGGACATTTAAAAATGACATTAAAGTCAGTTCATTTTTATGTATCATATGAAAGGCCATTATTACTATGAAGTTAAAAACAGCAGTAGCTTATAAAATTTACTTTGTTTGTGTGGGCTGGGATTTTAATAATGGCAAGTTACTAGTTTACTTTCTGGATTCTTCTGATAATGTATTGGATAGTGACTGGTAGAAGTGTGTGGATGTCTAATGTCACTTCTGTTTATCCTTTCCATGACCAGTGACCTGCAGACTCCAAACATATCATCCTTTAGGGGATTCACATTTCAGAGTGGAATAATTCTTGATGTATGGAATCACAATGATGCTTTCTTAGACATTTCAGCATTCTTTGCTGTCATAGCGTTAACATTTGTGATGGGGTTGTGAATGGTAATAGTCTGCCTGGTTCTTACTATAAAGAAGAGAAAGTCAGCAAACTTTGGTTTCCTTGATAATAACCAAATAAGAATTATTTTTTCATACTACCTCCTCTTCCAGTTTTGAGATTTAATGTGGCTTTGCATAAAAATCAATCTCAATATAAACAAAAAGTATGTAATCATAGTTCTTCTAGGAAGAATCATAAGCTCAGAATGGCCAGGGTGATACATGTAGCAGGAAACTGAACAATGAAATTTCTTGTGTGTTTTTACCATCTTTTGCACCACATAATTTCCTTTTTTATGTCCAGAGTAGAGTGGGAGGAAATATTATATTTGTGCAATTGTCAGATTGCTTACCAAGATGGACCTACATAGATTCTGTAAGGTTTGCCTGAGGTCCCTGCTTGCATACTATAGCCATGGTCCAGCATCCAGCTGGCAGCTAGGGATGGAGCCAACCAGCCTGGGCAGGCTTGATAGCAGGTAGAGTCGGAGTTGTCATCTGCCCTCTGCTCTTTAAGGCTGTATCTAGTGTTTTAGGAACTGTCATTCAGACAAAGGCAAAATGTTGCCCTTCCTCTGAAATGAGCAGCGAAATGCCGTTAGGATATCATCCTGTGTGCTCTGTTTCTTCTTCTTTAGTTAAAGGAAATCTCTAAGGTCATAGGCACTGTGGTGGAAAATTCAATTGGAGATGGGCAGCACAGCATTCATAAAGATCAGAAAAAGGAAGCAAATATATATTAATTAGGAGCTAATGATAATAAGTAAGCAATAATGGTAAAGAGATTGTCTATAAATAACAGCTAATCAGATATTGTTGTATATGCATACATCATTCTGTGTCCTTACTGTCACAAGCTGTTGATTCTATGGCTATGCCCTTTTTTAAGGGACATTGTCTATGTTAAAATACTCTCAGTATTGCTTAAAAGACTCCAGCTGGGCTACACAAAGCAGTTTGTTAGCTCAGGCTAAAACATGCTCCCCTTACCAAAAAATCCTCCCAACCACCCTCTTGTCGTTTTTCCAGATGGGTGAATAAGTTCTCGTATTGCTGACTTAACTCACCAGGTAAGGCACTGGAGCGCTGCAGTGCAAAAGACCATGGGGTGTCCCCGTAGTGCAGAAACAGTGAGGTTACAATTGTCTGTGCAGAGACTTAAAACGGGCAATCTGTTACCAGGCTGGGCAGACCCTGGGGCGCAGGGGAAGGCATGCTCTGTGGCATAGACATCACCCCGACTCTAATGAGGGTAATCACACTGGGCTGAATTTCCTCATAGTTGGTGAGCTTGTTCCGTCTCCTTTTTTAGTGATCTTGGTTTTGTATCTGCTGGTATGCTGTCTTTAATCCTCAGAAGAGTTTTCCTCCAACTTCCTTTCCAAGTTTTACTCACATCTCTACTCTCAAATCCCCCTTGAAGCACCACTTGTCCAGGGATCATGTCTTGTGAGAACTCTTTTTGAGCTCTCCTTTTTGGTAGCTAATACTCTGTTTCTTTTTTAAAGCATTCCCTTTTTTTTTCCCAACCTTTGACTATTTTCTTTTGTAAGGAGAAAATGTAATTAGTTGGAGAATACAATGTAAATATGTGGTCCTATAGGCAGGCCTGGATTTACGAGAATTATCAGCTACTCATCTGCTGTTCTAGGTGATGGGACACCACGTGGTTGTGCAGCCCCCATTTCCTCCCCGCTACTCTGTGTTTTACTTTCAGTAATACGTGACTGTGCCTGGCATCAGTGTAACTGCTTTGCTGTGATAGCTGTAGTTTGTGAAGTTACTGTACCTGGCCAACAGGAAAAATGTCCAGACTTAGACCTGTTCGGTGACAACAGGCTAATACAATGAAGACCAAATTTATGGCTAGGCACCTGTTTTCCAGTTTTAAAGGGGCACTGTCTTGTGCAATACAGCTCATCTCAGTACTTGATTTATTTCAATTAACTTAATGAGGAATGTCCTGTGAAGAATAACACCATACTACTTGTCCCTGTTTTGTTAAATGCATAACCTGGAGGCATATTCAGAAGTCATGTAAACTTGATGATAAGGAATTGGCTGCTTTTTTCTCCTTAGCACTCCAGATGAAACAGCTGTGAGCATAGGGATGGTGTTTCTAATGCAGGAAGTGAAGAAGAATTTTGCCTTCATGATAAGCTAGCATAAAAGGACTGAAATATCATTTAACTACGCGTTTAGGTAGAACTCATAACTGCAGTATCTGAGTATCTGTTTAACAATGAAGGCTGTCTTGAAAGTGGAAGCTCCTCTTATAATGATTTGCAAGGTAGTAGATGAGTTGTTTCTTGCTAAAATTGGAGCCTAACACGATAAGCTTGCACATAGCTCAACACAGCAGGCTAGCTTGGATGTTGCAGTGCTCTTATTATTCACGGGTTGTGTTCCTCTTGGAACATTACTAACTCTGAGAGTAAATAACTGAAAATGTCAACTCTGAGTATAAATCACTAAAAATGACATCGCATGAGGTAGTTTAGTCTGTTTAGTGTAATCCAAGGTAATCTACATGGAAGAGTTACAACAGAACGGTGAACTGGGCTATCAAGGCTAACTTCCCAAGCAGATTGACCTTCGGACACCTAAAACATTTCCCGTCCTGTCTGTTGTAGTGTGAAATTCATCCAGTGAGTTTTCTGATATAATCAGCTTCCTCAAGATTTGTTCTTTAACATCAAATTTAAAGAAATGTAAAAGGGGAGATCATCAATTATCTTACTTCTAGAAATAGCTCTAACCATTAGAAGTATTGATGTCATATCCTCATATTTAATTAATAAGAATCTGACATGATTTTCAGAAAGTTGTCAGTTTGTCGGTATGACTTACTGAACATTGTTTACAAACAAGGGGTTTATATCCTCAGAGATAAGCATCATCCTGTCAAGTTAATGTTTCAGAAATCACATTAATATGATCAATGATAAAACAGATTAATTAATTTTATGCATATTAGGGACATTGTAACTGTTGCCACCTTTTACATAAATTCACGTCAACATGATGGTTGTGAAGCCTGAGTAGCAGGAAATAGAAATGAGCTCTGTCCAATCTATTAGAGCTCATCTGAACAATTAGATTAAAAAAAAAAAAAAAAAGGTATTCTTGCAGGTTCAGCTTTTGTTTTCCTTCATGAAGAGAAGGAAAACAGAAGAAGCTTTCAGAGCACGGTTTTGTATCTTAAGGATACGAGTGACAGCCCACATTTTGCTATGATTATTTAAGGGGATTACATGAGATATTTCCAGGCATTCAGTGGAAGGTCGTACACTACAGACCTGATGTTAGTCATAGAATTTTTGACTCCGAAAGAGAACACCAGTAACTGCCAGGTGAATGCGGTATTTCGGCTTACACAGGATGATCCAAGTGTGGAGTGATAGGAAAACCAAACTCCAGACTCTCCTGAGTACGTATTTTTCTCAGCTGGGTGTTGAAAGGAGCAATTACCGCATGATACTTGCCTAGAAGAGGAAAAAATGCCATTTGCGCCAAGTTTGATATTTCCCGTGATTGGAATTTCCTTGTCAAAAATAGTCCTTTAGCACCTTTTGTTTTGCCTTACAGAAGTTAATGTATTTCTTCTGCCTGTATTCTTAGAAAAAATGGTGGTGTTCCTTTACTTTGGGACTGATATTGGGTGATGGTGTACATAGATCAAGTCTAGTGAGTTCTTTTGAGTAACAGCAAGCAAGGTCACAGGATTGCTGGATTGCATCATTGATTAGCAGTGACAATTTTTAAGGCACAAAATGACAGTGCTCTTCAAGACTAATAGAGGATCCTTACAGGACAGAAATAAAATAAAGAGAAGAAAAATAGTGTATTTTCAGATGCCTATAACAAATGCACTGAAGTCCCTAGAGACTGCTTTTTTTGTCAGCAGAGTTCACACCAACTGCCATTATGTCTGATGAATGATTTTCTATTATGTGCACCAAAGTCTGTGAACCAGAGGTGTCCTTTTAATATTTATACAGAGATGAGTTCATTGTTTCCAAGGCAATTTCATCTAAATCTCTGTTCAGTCTTCAGGGCTATGCCCTGTAGGATGCTTAGAAAATCCTAAGAGCCAGTCTAATTTCTTAGTGCCAGAAATTCTTTCTTGGGGAAGATCTGTCCTGCTTTAAGAAAAGATCTAATGCCCTCTTTTAGGGGTATAAGATGTAAAAAAAAAAAAAAAGTTTGGGGAATAGAGAAGTAGTTCGCTGAAATTTCTCAAGATAGAGAGAAGCAATGTATTTTCACAGAATTAAATTAGTGAGGTGATGTATTTCTCTTGGAAGAGAAATGAACCAGTCTGGATGAGGAAACTGAGAGGTGAATTGGCAATAGTTATATTCCT
>NW_009260268.1:8944323-8972700 GCF_000687185.1 Egretta garzetta | reverse complement strand
CCTGCTGAAGGATAAATAAATAAATAATGTATAAACATGCAGTTAAAAAAATCCCTCCTGATTTGGGGCTAGTACTATATTGCTCTTGAAAAACTAATAGAATAACTATCCTGGGAAGAGCACCAAGAAAGAAAGGACTGGCAAATAGTCAGGTAACACATGTAATATTTGTTGTATTTGTGATGAAAGACTGGGCGTTAATCCTAAAGCAGCTGTTACCTTGACAACTGCAGGTAACGGACGGTTGTAGAGTTCATCTTTCCAGATTCACTTTTAACTACTAATAAAACATTAGAACAGCTTGTCTTTTAAATGGTTTCATGTGGCTTTCCAAAGATGTGGTGCTCAAGTGATTAATTTCTTTCTGTGAGTGGCAATTTTGCAAATAGAAGTGAGTTTGGGCACCTGACACACAGCAAAGACAAACAGTTACATATGAGGTCATCTGACTTTGTGGCTGCCTTAGTGGGAAGATCTTCATATTTGGGAAGTAAAGCGCAGTCCATTTCTATCCTGTACTTCAAATGCAGGCCCTCAGCCTGTCTCTGAGCCCAGACTCACCTTGCATCGTGTTATCTGAACACAGGCAGCCTGGGGTAAGCTCACCAGCGTGGATGGGCTCATATGTTTCTCCCTGTGGTATGGACGCATTCTGGCCATGCCTGCCTAGTCAGGTATTTCATTGCATCCCCCATACTGCGTGGTGGTAATGTTACCTGGGGGCCCTGGTGGAAGAAGGCAACCTCAGGTAGCAGTGCTGCAGAAGATACATCTTGCAGCATAGTCATGTGAACAATGCACCAAGTACATCATATTTTAAATTATACTGAGCAGGGGCCCTCTCAATAACCTTCTTTTACTGGAGATTCTAGGTCAGCGTGGTTGGCTGGCGAAGTGCTGCCTTTCCCTCAGAGGAGGTAGGGAATGCCCATTTGGCATTTCACGCCACCCTAACAGCTGACCGCTTCCTCCTGCTCCTGGCCCAGCAGTCAGCACACAAGCCTGGGCGTGTTTCTGACCCTGCTTGTCCAGATGTGCAGCCTCACCCAGGCCTGGATAATGCCTTTATGCATTGTGAAATGACTCTTGAACTGGAATTTGGGCCATCCGTGTATGACATGCTAATCAGATAACAACGGCTGTACCTTAGAAACGTTCTTGATTGTGCTTAATGATGACGGTGTTAAAGTAAATATAATATTAAGGCTTCCAATTTTCTGTGTGCAAACTGATCCTTGAAGCAGTCCTCAGTGCTCCAGATTGGATTCCCAGGGTATTCATCCAGGGTAGCAAGGCTACAATTTCCTACTCATGTTGCAAACTAGTATTTTCAGATACGCTGAAGTTTATAGTCAGTATATCAGCCCCTAAAAAGAATCGGGCTTTCAAAGATCCTCAGAATTTGTGTGTGTTTTGTCAGTTTGTTTGTTTACTGTGAAAGCAAATGAAGCTTAGCAATAGAGTTTGGGTTTTGATAATGGATTTATGAAGGCAAGTTATACAGATATCCTCCTGGGCCTTTTAGTAGATTTCCCTTTATGGAAAATATTTGTTAAATCATATACTTAGTTCTGTCGCACTCTGATATGTATTTTGATGTTTATCTTCTCTAGCACAGAGGCATTATGTTTTCAGTTGATGTACATCCAGTTACTTAGCAATAGAATTTAATGTCTTCTATATTAATAGCATTGTTGGAAAGTGCGAACAGTCCTTTGACAGAGCTATCAAGTCAGCCCTGGGAGCTACTGGTATTTTTATATATGAGAGATAAATAGAGAAAAGTTTAATATTGAAACTGAGAATTTTATTCTGATCCGTAGCACCTTATCTCCGGCTGCTGTGATATATGGCATAGCCTCAGGGTATGAGCTCTACGGAGCTGTTCTCAGAAAATTGTGTAACCACTTGCTCAGTTCCGGTAATTCTGGCTTTTGTCCAGGGTATATTAGCTTCTTAGGGTTTTGTGCATTTTGCGCACATGTGTGTATGTTTGTACATGTTTTGAATTTTTGTTGTAGAAAAGCTTTTGCAAATCCCCTCTTTTTACCAAGACAAGAAAAATATTTGATGTACACTCCTGTGAGATTATTAAAAAGCCACAAGTCTTATTCTTGGCAATGAAACAAAATTATGTAACTAAATACCACTGACATATTCATCAGTTTGATTTGTTCGCTAAGACTTTGCACAGCAGCAGAAAGGCTTCAATATCCTTTGCCTATGTAACACCGCAGCTGTTACTGATCAGGAGAACACAACAACATTCCGGTTATCCAAAATGACCAACAAAAAATTCATCAGTGTTTCAAAAGCACCCTCAAGAGAATCAGCAGGGAAGCTGCTTCTCTCTTTCTGCCCTCCTCCTTCTCTCCTGGGAACATCTGCCTGCCATCATCAATAACTTTATCTGGCCTTCCAGGTCTGCTAGAGATCTGATGTGCTTTCTTACCGACAGATTGGAGATCCTGATCAGTTGGGTGATGTTAACATCTATGGGGACTGAATAAAGAAAACTTGGACATATGCTGAATGCCAGTTTGAAGGCAAGTGGGATAGCAAGGCTTATCCTGTGTCATAGCAGGTGCTGACAAGCTCAGTACAGTTAGGTATGTATACAATTAGAGATATTACATCACAACATTTGAAGAGATCTTCCTCTGCATTACAATACAGTAGAATCTGTGTAATACTTTTAGCAATTTCTTTTTTAAGAAAAAGAATTGGGGAAGTAATTATATTATTTCCACTGGCCTTAATTCAAGATGGAAACAAAGAGAATTAGCATCACCTACTCTGTCAGGTCAGTGCAGAAGGCTCTTTGGCACTCTAGCGAGAGCAGTTTGGTTGCCAGGAGACGATAAGTTAATTTTGGAAGGTAATGCCCTCCAAGCAAGTAATGCCATCGTTCTAGATCAGAGTAAAATCTAATGCTCTGTAGCCACAAGCTTGCATTTTAAAAGGATTTGCTTCTCTACCTTACTGAGAATAAACAAAGTGTGCTGCTGCATTGTTCGTTGCTGGCAGAATAAAATCCTGAACAGTAAAATCTCGGGGTGCTGTTAAATACTCAGCGTAAAAATAATGCTTCAGCAGGCTCTTCTAGGCTAGGCCATCTGGTAACTATGCTGGTACATATGTCAAATGACAGATTGCCAAAACTATTTTTCATGACCTTAAAATGAGAGGGAGACCAATGAAATTTTACAAGAACAAATTCAAGACAAGTCTTCAGCTGCATGATGTGAGTTTCACAAGATGGGACATGGTAGCTAAAGGCTTTTGGGACACTAAACGTTTACTGATGCTGTTAAAGTCTATAAGCAAAACTGTACTGACACCTTAGAAGGCAAATGGCAGCAGAGCAATGTAAAGGAGGAAACACAAGAAGCTGTTGCAGAGCAACGTAAAAGTAGCAAACAAGAAGCTGTATCTCTGCCACCAGTGCTGCCTAGTGCAATGCAGAAACTATTTCTCTTCAGACTAGCTGCAAATCTGAATCCTTGTATATTCAAATTCAAAGCTGTCAAGAGTTCTGGAGAACACACAGAAGACAAAAGTTTGAGATGGGAATCACTCATGAAATCGAGTTTTTCAGGGTGGAGATGGGCTACATAATCATAGGGGTTGTTCTGAATTGAAAATCAGTCTGTCATTGAAAAATTAGGGAAAATGGGTAAACAGGTAGCTGGGCTGCAATGGTCAGCACATGGTGAGCTCTGATGTTGAATGTTTTTGACGTATTCTGCTTAAAAAAAACTGCGTAGAAAATGTCTTGTAGAATGTAGCTACTTCTTAATCTATTTCCATAGCAATTCTATACCTTCTTATCTGTTTCTAAGCATGAATGGGAAAATGACAGGGTTTTAAGGTAGCCCTGAAAATGAACAAAGTTGTTTGCTGGTGTGTGCATGTCTTTATTTTCTTTAATCTGCTCTTGTTTTATTCTGGACTACTATGCAAATTGGTAGTAGCGGAAGGGAGATCTAGAGAAGATATAAGTCACTGCTTTTTATAAATATGGTGCTTTTCATCTGACAGTTCACCATGCAGATTTTACAGATGGGGAAACTGAGTCACGGACCTGTAATGATGAGTTGACAAGTTACCTAGCACAAAAGTGGCTAACTAGTGCAGCTGCCTTTCTAGAGCATCAGTCCAGTGCTCCTATATATATTATCCCCAGATGTAGAAAGATTTCTGAAGAAAAAATGTCCCCACCCCTAAGAAAACCTCAGAGCGTAGCACACAGTCAAGAAATCTGGAACAGTTTGCACTAAAGCAGTAGAGAATCATACAGCTTCCATTCAGCATTTGGGATAACCTTGAAAAATATTTTGCTCTGCTAAATCCCTTTTATAAGCAAACAAAGACAATTACAAGAGTAGAAGTGCTTCAGCAAATGACTTTTCAAGAGACTATGGGGAAAGGCAAAAGAAGGATGTCATCAGACACTTTGATGATGGGTATCAGTTTTCTTACTATTTTTCCAGTTGTCTTGCCATGTGTTGCATGACACTTCAGGGAATCAAGCCTTGCCACCATCATGAGGTGTATGGGAGGGGGAAGGTCCCTGTTTGCTCTGCTCTATTTAGCTATGCAGTGCAGAAGGACATGGAAGAAAGAAAGAATGTGAGGATAATGGGAGAAGATGGTGGCAGAAAAAAAAAGCAAGAGACTGCTAAATAGAAACTGGAGAAGGGCTTAAAAAGTGGAGAGTAAGAGAGAAGGAATTTGGATAGTAGTGGAACAAGGAAAAAGTATCTTTTGAAATGGAAGTGTAAGTCCAAAGCCATTACTTTCCTTAATTACATACAAGCTTTCTAGAACAGAGACTAGTGTCTCCTCCTGCTTATCCACACTCCATATTTTCCATTTTATATATTAATGCTTTTAGCAAAATGCATAGTCTGTCATTCAGCCTTACCCCATTTTCTTGAAGTTTGCTGAAAGCCTAGGGCAACAAAATCCAAACTGTAGTCTGTTACAGTGTGACAAATCTGTATATTTTAAAAAATCTCTCTCAGAATATGTCTATTCAAAGCTATTTTGCCCCGTCTTATTAGTCTATCCTGATACATTTTTTTTGTTCAGAAGAAAAGTTTTTGGAATTCGTTGGCAGTATATAATGTCATACTGTCTTTTCAGCCTGGTATATGGGACAGAAAAGAATCCGTTGTGGCTTGTGAGTCAAAACATTATCAGCTGTGACAAGTTCATAAGTCCATAAGTCAGTAGAATAAACTGAAATAAAATTTCGTTGGTATGAAAAATATGTTCTTTTTTTTTTTTTTTTTTTAATTCTAGCCATTGCTATATTCTTCTGATGGGAAATTTTGTAAAGTTTCTGGCACAAAACAAAGCAGTAGGACCAATTTGATAGAAAAAATGGTGACCTTGGAAGTCATTGGACTAAAAGGGAGTAAACTGGAAAAGCATCTTCATGACAAAAATCACAATGCGGTGATAATTATGGTAGCTATCATTTACAAATAGGAGTTTTTAGGTTGCCTGACTAAAGGCTAATCTCATTAAACAGGAAATCCCAGTAAGGATGGGAGAAACAATAGTGGGTGGAGGAAACCTTCTACACTGGTCAGTGGAAGCAGAGCATCCTGCATCATCTAATTCCTAAAGACCATCGAATGAGAGTGATTTCCCATTGACCCTGGTCTGAAGCCCATGCAGAGGAATCGATCAAAAACTCTCTTCCTAGAAAGCCGTACAAAGTGAACAGAGCAATTGCCTAAAAGGGTATGGGACTTGCTGTGGGAAGTAGGGGGAGAGAATTTAGGGACTAAGTAAAATGTGTGTTTTAAGACAATTGTAGGAATGTATCAAACTTCCTAGCAGTTGTTTAAGGGAAGGACGAAGGCAGGAGAAGGGAGCGATCAAGGTTGGCTGGAGATGAACTAATGTAGGAAAACAGAGGGAAAACGAGATAAAAGGGTCTAGTCAAGTGGGCGGCTCCTTGGTGGACTTATTTCAGTCTGTCCTAACCTCTTTTTAATCTTATTTTTAAAGGTTTCCTGTGTGTATGCACTCTATTCTGAGCCTTTGTGTGTGAGGGCTAGTAAGCTTCAAGTTGGACCAGGTGAGTAGAAAGAGGGGTCTGACTGCCAGCTGCTAGGCTGGACTGGGAGCCTCCGGCGTCTGTAGGTCCAGATGCCAACAACTGGGAGAGACTGGGGCCGAAGGCCAGCAGATGCACAGTCTGGGTGTCTAGGGCTGAAGAGACCTGCACTGTGCATGTATGTGAGCGCTGGTGAACTTCAATCCTGATCAGCAACAGAGGAGTAACAGGATCAAGCTTCCTGTGCTGTTCGTGTCTACATGAGCACACACCGTCTGTGCTTATGTGGGTGTTGGGAAGGGTGCTGCTCTCTGTTGGTCCATGGGGGTGGTTGTATGTGTATAGTTTGTTTCTGGGTGTGTATGTGCCTACTGGGTATACATGCTCAGCCTGGCCAGCGGCTGGACTTTGGGACATGGAGCTTCAGCAGCATCCTCATATCTATTGGGCTAGGGTAGGAGAAATCCCCTGAATCATGAATCTCACTGGATTCAGCTACCTTTCGGAGCAACCATTGCTAAATGGGTCTTTTCCTACTGAATTTCCTTAAAGAAATAGACTTAAAGAAATAGACTACTCAATATAATCATCAGTGATCCGGAAATCAGTACTGATGAAACTAGCAGATATCACAATAATTGATATTAAAAAAGTCTGAATTATTTTCTCAAGTGAGTTATTCAAGAAAAATAAATGTTTAATCCAAAAAAATGCAAGATCATATATCTAGGTACAAATACTACAGGCATTCTCTAGAGCATGGCCGTGTGAAAAACAGCAACACTTAAAAAGATGTGGAAGATGAGCAATACAATGAAACCCCTCCGATTCTGATGCTGTGAGAAAGGTTAGTGGAAGTTCTGAAGTAGTAAAGTAGGAGTGGAAAGGTGATATGACTTCTGTATGTGACATTTGTTACTTCCCACAGAAGAAAAAGGGATTTGAATTTTATATAATGAGCCATAGTCATGAATGCTTCTTGCTGAAGAGTATTCATATTGAAGCACTTGTATCTAACCTATATTCCACCTTCTTAATGTTGCTGACTTGTGTATCCTCCTAATATCCCTCTGCACTTGATCAGCTTCACATACATTATTTTGTTTCTCTGACAAAAATTTTTGCTATTTCAGATCAGTTCAGGACAGTTTCATGGTTGGGACTCATGGGGTACCTGAGAAAGTTCATGTATTATGTATTATTTTACCTCAGCCATCCAGCCAGAGTGTTGCAGTATTAGATGTTACAGGACCTACCATCAAGTATTGCTTGGATGATCTGTTTTAATCTTGAATGTACATTTTGTGTGACCACTTATACAAGAGTTGGAAGCCCAGGAGGTTTTTAGAAGACATAAGCAGACTAATACCCGTTACATTCCCAATCAAACTAAACCCAGTTTCCGTAACTTCAACTTCAATCTCTCCACCATGAAACTTAAGGGCAAATAATCATTGAATATACAAGCATCTATTGCCCTTGCTCTAGTGCCCCAGAAGAGAGAGAACTTAGGAGAGCTGACAGAAGCAGCTAAGCTTGCATGAAACTCTTATGTTGGAACAAGAATTGATGGTGGACTTAAAGGCAGCTTGCAAAGGATTTTGGTTTGAAATCGAGCTTGTCCCTTTTTAGAAGGGGGGCTTTTGAGTTGAGAAAAGGAAATCACACTGTAAATGGCGTTACAAATTGTGCTCTTTTTGAAACAGTCTAATCCAAGGTTGCCAGTACAGTCTCTTGGCTAGCTCAGCTGTCATCAACTCTCACACTTGAACGGAAGCCCAGAACTTGTAATGCTATAACACAACACCCATGATGTTCTGATGTTAAATGGATATTAGTGAAACCTCCCCCTCTCAGTTTTTCAGCTCTTTCCTTTCCACTCTTGTGTCTTCATTATTTTTCCAACTGTAATGGTTCTTACAGGCTGAACATGTTTTGTAGTTGCAGTGCCAAAGGCAAATCTCACTGTGTTTTTTGGCACATTTTAGACCATTTTCATAATGGTAAATAAACCTAATAGGGCATAATTTTGTCTTCACTTTGAAGTCACTTTAAGGCATTTAAGCATTAGTTTTATTTGGTTTTCCCTTGCCTTTTGGATGTTACACACATAGTCATCTTGAGCCTGTTCCCTCTCTTTCTCACTCCTTACAGACTGCTGCAGAACAAAAAAAATTGTTGAACATTCAGAACATAGTATTATTTGTCTTTGATTATTTTAAATTATAAATTCATATGTAAAAGCATATTAATCAAAGATCAAATTGACTTTGAGTGGAAGTGTTCTCTACTTATTATTGGAGATTATATTTCTATTCTCTAATTATATTGGGAAGGAATTACTTGCCACGTTGTCTATGTTAGGCTAAAATCTGTCTCCTTTAAAGTCAAAAGAGATATACTTTTTACTTCAATGCAGGCAGGATCTCACTCATTAATTACAGAAAATTAAATATTTAAAAGTTACTTTTTCCCTAATCATCTAGGACCTCTCACTGGACTCTTCCTGCTAGCATGTGGATTTCTGATGAAAAGCTATGTTGAATAATTAGAAGATTATATATAAAATCTCAAAAATCTGAAGCAACTTTCTTTATTAGTAGTATTTGAGTCTCCCCAGCATAGCGTGAAGCACGAGAGTAGTTTTGTAATGGGAGAGAGTAGTTTCAGGAATTTCTGGTTAGACAAAGTTCCTGGTGGAACGGTAATAAATCCTTGTAGAAGGGATTATTTCATTATGATCTGCTAGATTTTAATTCTTCAACTTGTCTGGATTTAAATTTCCACTTGATGTAATTTTATCCAAGTGTTATTCAATATATTTAAATTAATATAAAGAATTAGTTAAATCTTGGCCTGTCAGAAGAAAACAAATATCACTAGCTACAATATTTTAAACAGTGAACCAAATCTTCCTCAGCTAGAATGAAATAATGCTAGATTATCATTGCTTGTTAATTTCTTCACATCCACATGACATAAAAATTACATATTAAGCAAGAAGATGATAGATGATGTGCAATGACCTGTTAGCATTACACAGTATGTCTACTATGGCTGACGTTTTAAGTAGCAATAATAAAATTAATGAGTTATTTTTGCTCATATTAATGTATTTAAAGCCATTTCTCCCTCTGATCTTCAATCTTGTACCAGTCACAGTTTATCTCAGTAAAAGAATTTAGTCTTTGCAAAGTACAGGTAGAAAATTTAAGAGACAAATCAGTCCATCTCTGGCTTCCACAGAAAGCTGCCTACTGTGCCTCATGCACAGTGTTGGATATGTGCAGTGAGGACTGAAGACGCAGTTTGCTTTTGCCAGATAATGACCCTTCCAAGCTAAAATAATTTACAGTGCTTATTTCTATTTCATACAATTTCCAATGTTGTTCAAAACACATTTAGAAATATTGCTGGCCCCAGTGTAAGGTTTATGCAATTAGAGAGTAATTTGACCCAAATGTAAGCTGATTTAGAGAAATTTTGTAAGCCTGACAAATGTTGGGAAAGTCCCAATCCCCAAATTCCATCCTGGTCACAGAACCACTAGTTTCATGCCAGCCAAGGATCTACAATAGGAATGAGTGATCGCTCAATTTGAACTGGCCTTTATTGCCAATGGTTACAGTGTTTGGAAGTATTCTGTTAATTAAATTTCTGTGAAGTCTCCTTGGTAGTCTAGAGAAAATGAACTAATTCTTTAACCTGTTTGCAAAAATTATACTTTACTCTGGGTTCTACTTGATGATTTCTGTATTTATGGATGTCATCGATATTTTCACACGTGAAAAATAAAAATAGGACACCTTAGGGGTTTCAAGGATTTATGGTGATTATTGAAGATTCTTGTGTACATCATTGAAAATAACTGAGTAATTTTGCCAGTAGAGGAACTGAAGACAATTAACATGCTGTCAGCTGCAGTATGTAGAAACTGGTGTGCAGCAGACAACTCTCTTGACATTTTTTTGTCATGGGACTCCAGGTCTTTTAAAGTGGCAGCAGGTCAGCAACAGCAACATTTATTCATCTAGAGCTCAAAACAACGTATTTGTGAAAATTGTATTAGGTATTATGACAAAGGCAAAATGCCTGTAGATCAGATTGATAGCCTTTTTTTATTGGAAGGTAAATTCTTAGCTAACCTCACAGATGGAATAGAAGCAGTGGAAGGTCTTATTCTGGCCCCACTGTTCTCAGTGCAGTTCTCTCTGGTTTATAGTGGGATAGGTAGGGATACAGGTGCTGTATGCACAGGATCAGCTCATGGGAATATCAGACATTAGGCCTTATTTCTTCTCAGTATTTGGGGCCCTAAGAGAACCATGTTGGTATAATGAAAACAAGGACCCTAGAAAGTTTTGAGGTGCTTGAATATCTCCATTCCAGAAGATTTATTTGTTTTTATTAAGGTAGATGCAATATGCAGTTTAGTTGATAATAGCAGCATTGAGCCCTGAAATTAAGCAGTACAGCTCAGGGAGGGCTATGAGGCAAAACATTTTTCATGTCTCTAAACACAGACTTCAAAAACCCCCTCTTCCCTTTTAATCTCTTAAAGATTGCCATCTAAAGGGAATTTTATATAAGCAAGTAGAATATTGCATATTTTCAAAACTCATGTGGGTGAATCACCGTAATATAAGAATCAGGAATTTTAAATCCTTAGAGTTATCATTATTCTGCAAGAATCACCTTTTTCCCAAGGAAGGCAGCAGTAATCATGATACACCCTCTAGAAATAAATCCAAACATTTCTCAGTGCTTATCACCTGCAACTCTAGGTCTAATGACTCATTTTCACAATGTTTTTACTATCTTCTTGTAATATCATTTCTGTTTTGCAGAACACTGAAGGTAACTCATGGAGGAATTGTTGTCCTATCATGCTAACAGCCGTTCACAGAGCTGCTTAGAAGGATTTTAACAGGAGACGCTTATTCACTAGGATGTCTCACTCAAACTGTGATTCTGCAAGATGTACACACATGAAAATCTTCATGCGCGTGAGCAGCTTCACTTGAACAGTGACTATCATTCAATGGTTAGAGAGCTAAGATCACGACTGAAACTTTTTAGTCCTTTAAAGTTGGTAGTTACTTCTTCAGTGTTGGTAGCTATAACTTCAAGGGGGATTGAAGAGGAATGGGGACTAAATCTAAATTTTCAAAGTTGAATTCTACTCTTTCCTTAATGCTTTCAGATACAAAAAGCAAAATATTTGTTCATGTGTTTTGACTTTGGAATATAGTGTTTTCCTCCTATCAATAAGTGTGGCCTTGTGTCCATACTGTAGGGCTGCAGTACATTTATCAGGAGTGTAGCGTGACATCTTGGAGAAGGAGCGGGAAGAAATCTGCTGCTTCCTGCCCACTTCTTCAGTGAAGGTGTCCGAAGTCTGATACAGTATTTCATTTCAATTTGTGAGTTCCCTTGCTTTGACTGGGAGGTTTTTCTTGGATATGTGGGAGGAAGCACAGTACTATGCAACATACACATTTCTGAGAGAGGCCATAAGAGTCTGTTATGTGTGTCTAGTGAGTCTAGACACAACCTGAAGTGGGACCTGAATCCTATAAGGTAGCCTGCGGCCAATTTTTTTTAACGCATGTGTATGCCAGAAACATGTGACAATAGGGAGGTGGGATGAAAGGAGGTATTACAGTTGCCTCTGTTATTCACTGGGGGGTTGGCTTGCGGTGTATCCGTGCAGGCACTTTAGCTGAGATGACTGTCACAGGAGTACAGCTGTTCTGCTTTGAGGGACAGCTCATCTGGAGCAGAGCAGATGCTTTGAGTTGGAGCAGAGCCTGAGCTGTGAGGCCCAGCTGGATGCTAGCTGGCTGCATGCTGGCCAAACATCTCTCAAAGCCAGGCATACTGGGAGGTGCAGCACAGAGACAGGCAGATGTCTTTGAACAAGCTTAACCTGACGCCAACTTGGAGTCTTAGCCAAAATTCAGGCTGGCCGTTGTAGATCTGCCAACAGAGTGGTCAACAGTGAGCCCTGAAGCTCAGAGGGGGACAAGAACAAAGTGGCAGTGGTCCCCGTAACTTTGGAGGGAAAGATAGTAATGAGCACTGAGGCTCTGTGATATGTAGCTGTTATGTGTTTGTCTTGCTGCTTAGCTTCAGCACTGCCAAAGTTTCTTTCAGGACTTTCAATAAACCACTAGGATTTGTTATAAAAAACTTATATAAGACCCCATTAGTAATTCCCAGACAGCATCCAAAGAGAGAGAAACCATAGGATTTCTTAAAATTAAGATAGTGCACAGAGAATAGGATGAAATATTGTAAAAAGCACACTTGGAATGCTCTCAAGAACTTTATGACACAAACCACAGCCAAACTGACATCTTTCTTTCTTGCTATGACATCTTTTCATGTACGATTTGAATATAATACATAAATTTGGTCTTTTGTTGTAGTTTGAAAAGCAAAGCGCCTGTATAGTCTCCACTGCTAGCAGGATTCCAGGACATGGAGCTCATACCTGAGGTAAGTTATAGATATTGAGACCTAGCTCCCTGCAGAGTTCAGTTTTCCACCAGTCAGCTACAGCATCCTTGTTACCTCCTGTATTTGTAATTGTTACCTCTTTGCACTTTAACTCTTTCAGTTCCAGAGGATTTTTGGGGTATAACCTGTTGAGACCTTTTCCCTCAGTTTCAGAAACAACTGATGCATATATCTAGTAATTGTCATACTTCTTGTCAAGAAGATTTTGTGTGTCTCTAAAAAAGGCTGTTCTGCTCATTGCTTATATGCAAAGATATAGCATATTGTAATAAAAATCCTCCTTGCTGCTTCTCTTCTGCGAAAAATGCTGTGTATGCAACAGATAGGCTATCGAGAAAAATTAGTTGGATTAGGAATTCTGTCTGCTTTGGTTGAGACAGGACAAAAATATTGGCTTGAATGGCAGATAATGTATGAGGTATGATTTCTTCTTTTGTTTAAGGAAAAATAAATCTTAGAGTTCCATGAGCCCATCAGTTCCAGGCTAGTCTCATAAAAGGTCTAATGACTATCATTTGTTCTGCAGTGAATTAGATATTTATGTTCAAATCTATTGGACATTAAGAAAAAAACCAAAAAATCAAAACAATTTCACAGGAATGTCAGTTTTTGCTCAAGACAACTTTGTCACAATGGTTACAATTCTATTACTCCTCTACATGCCAAACCAATCAGAAAAGCTTGAAAGCATAATCAAACACACATTTTAGAAAGCTTATTCTTTGTTTGAATTAGCCTGCAAGATACTTTAAATAGAAAACCCCACATTAGGGTTTTTTTAAATTTCTGCTCATGCAGCCCAATTACGTTAGATTTAAATAGGCTACATACAATAGCTTTTTATTTTTGTAAAGTACCATCAGACCAGTCAGAACCAAACAATATAATTAGCATTTCTTATTCCTTGGACAGTCCCAATAAGGCTGATACTAACTTTGATAACATCATGAAGAATGACTCAGATACACTGGTAGATAATTTTCCATTGTAATTAGGTGCATAATTTCTATCATGAAATAAAGCAGATAATTAATGCCTCGTATTTTGTTTAAAATATTTAAATCTTATTAACCCTTTCAGATACTTTTATGGAAATAATAAAATGAGGCTGAAGTGTAAAACTCTAATTGAGGGATATCAATTATAAAAAGATGTATCTTTTGCTAGGTTGCTAAAGTAAGCTTTAAGAGGAAGCTTACATAATGGGGCAGGACAGGAAAGTTAGACTAATACTCTGGCAGAGAACAGTGTGAAATCAAGGCAGAAGGCAATGGCCCTTAACAAAGGGACTTGGACTAAGAATACAGAGGGCCTGGTTGCTTGAGGTAGATGTAGGTGTCATAGTGCTTGTCATTGAAACCCCTGCTCTTTCAGACATTCATCTGTCTCATGGCACTAACAGTTTGGCATCTGCCAAAGCTCATCCATATGGTGAGATTTAAGCACATACGAATAGCATCCATAGAAGATAGCACATGAATCTTGTTCTCAGCTAGCTACTAGAAGATGTGAATAAGGGGTTATGTGGTTTTAGAAAAAAACCCACCTTTCTCCGGGAGTTATATTTCCAAATTTGAACTATTTGACTCTTTATCCACTGATAATTTCCTGGAAAAGCCTAATCCCTTTATTTAAAAAATTCAGCCTCATATTTAGGGATTCAATAAAGGTGATTTTCAATGCTCTCCTCTGTCACAGAGAGCCAAAAAGAAAACACTGTGGCTATGTCTATAGTTCCTGCCGAGGTTCGGTGCAAAGTTACCTAGACTAGGATTTCAGTGAGCTAGCTCAAGTGTCTACCTATGAGAGTGGATCTCTTCGGTAGGTAAATTAAGCTCTGTGTGTTGAAATTCTGCTCAAGATGGTGAGCAAAGAGGTTAGATACTGATGTCAGAGCCATTAGGGACTTGCAAATATATTGACAGGCAGTCAGTGAAAACCAAATTACTTGAATCCCAAGAGCAATAGCCATTCCTGAAAATGCAACTTTGCACATTTGTGGTAGCAAGCAAGGGTTTAAAAAAGCAGCCTGAGACTGTAGGACAAGGGGTTGTCCCTCAGAAACCACAGGATGGAAAGGAAGTTAGAACAGAACTGTTCTGTCAGACCCTAAAAATAGGCATTTTTATCTGCAGCTACAACTGAAGTTGCTGCTTTTTCCAGAAATATTGCTGAAAACTCCTGGAGAAATGTGGGAACTTGCTAGAAGATGAGAAAACTCACACACTGTTTCTCTTGTTTCTGTCACTGATGCCTTTATACTTAGTGGACATAGCTGTCTACAGTGAAATTACTCATGCATCTGTAGATAGCTTTGTAGGTGACATCTTTCTGATTAAATTGCTTTGAACAATAATGACCAAAGAATGCCATATTTCCCCATGTTTCTGTTCTTCACAAACAGAAAAATTTGTTGGTCACATTTTTTTCTTTTCCAGTAAAAGAATAGAGAAAACTTGCCATGTCAACAGTAAGAACAACAAAGACCGTTCTTTAGGTCAGGCAGCAGCATCCTTCTTATGGTTAAGGAAAATAAGCCCCTCTGTCTAGCCCTTATGGTTGTTATATTTTCTTTTTTGAGATGGTCCTTCCTAAGAAGTATATATGTACCACTTGCCCTTCTTTCTTGGCTGGAAGCGTATGTAAGTTTTTCTTAGAGCACAGCCAGCTCTTCTGGATCTCTTAAGAGGCATATTCTACAAAGGCATGTATTGTAGCTTATCTCAAAGTTCTAGAAGGATTTTTCTTGATCTGAGGGATGAATCAGTCAGATATGACAAAGAGTGCTTTCATGCGTTAATTGTAAATAATTTAAGAACCCCATGTTTTCATGGCATGTTAAAAATTCATATGAACATTAGATTTAAAATTTAAGTATCTGAACTAGCTGAAGCACTTCTTCAGGCTTGTAATCAGGCAGATATATAGCGCTATACACAGCAAGGGAGACCTGGGACTTGTGTCCAGATCATCAGATGTATTATGTAGCCAGCTCTCACTGACAGTCTAAATTTGGTCCTTGGATAAACACCTTGGTCTCTGCCTTTAATTGTCTAAAGACAGAACATGTCAGTAACATGCGTTCACTCTCAAACAGCCTGATTTTGCTTAACTTAAGCTAAATTTCTTTAGGTGGGTTTGGATTGGTAGCCAGTAACAACTTACTCAGCTAGAAAGTGCTACTGAATGTGAATGGTGATAGTGAAATCTGACCTTGCATTTGCTCTTTGCTATCTTTCTGGGTTTGGAAGAAGTGTGAAATGGTGGTCTTGCCCTCTTTTAGTCAAATCACATAGCTTTGCTGGGGCTCTATTCCTCTGACTTGACCATAGCCATCTGAACATTAAGCATGTGCCTCAACGTAGTTTGTTGACTTAGCCTTTTAGCAGGCAGTATGAGGTACTTCTGGAAGGCAAGTCATCCCACTGTTTTTTTAGAGTGGGACAAGCTGCCTTGTGGAGCTGTCTGTCTTTCTCTCTTTCTCTGCTATCCATATGGGAATCTGCACTGTTAGGTAGGTAAGTATACCTGGTCAGACAGGTAGCTTTAGGTACCAAGTTAACAGAGATGAATCCATCAGACATATCCTCTCTTTTTCCTTGAGAAATAAAATAGGAATCTGTGAGGTCCTACTTCTGTATAATAACAAAATATTGGCAAATAAACTGCTAAGGGAAGAGTCTGCTAGTATTCTCTTAAATTCTTAACAAATTAAAATTACTGTCAATGGAAGTAAACAGAATGCTCCATTCATCATTAAAAACTTTTACCAAGATGGTAAATCAAATATCTTTTGATTTGCGCTTGTGGGATTTAATTTGCTAAAATCACTTCTCTGAAATTCCTGGGATGAGAAGGCTTATAAATGGAAATGCTTCAATGTTGCCAAAAGGAACAGCTCTTTAAATATTAGGCTTGAGAATTTGTGTGGGCTGGAGAAAAACTCAAAGGGCTATATTGTCTTCATTGTATTTAAATTTGTAATTCTAGGGAGAGAGTGTTCAAATATAGAGGTGTTATAGTTTAGAAAGAACTGAGATAAAGGAAAATGAAATATTTACAAATAAAGCCTTCTTACACAAGAGAGAAAGCAACAACTGATATGTGTAATGCAAATGTTTATATTTCAGATGTTCTCTGCCAGACTTTGTACAAAATATAAAATATTCAAAAATATTTAAACTAATTGTTTACCTGACTCCAGATTGTAAAGAGTTGCTCCTTGTAGAAGTAAGCATAGCGAAGAGGTGAACATAATTGTCACAAGTATGTGCATAAGTAAAAAGGAATGCACCCAGTTCTGAATATAATTTTATAGCTCACGGCTTGTCCTTGGCTGCATGCTGATTTGAGGCACCTCCTGCTAAGAAGGGGCTGCTTATGTAAGAAGAAGCTGCAGGTAGATGGAGGTATCAGATATTGCACCTTAGTTCTGAGAGAAGGTGCTTTGGTTGTCACAGGAATGGCAGTTCTCCTCCTCGTGGCAGATGACCTTGTGCTTTTTTGATGTTGTCTTCCTCTCCATGGAGCCTCGTTACCTCTGACAGGAAGCTTAGCTAGATATGAGCACTTACACTTACATTTCCTTTGTGGAAGCAAGGGTAATCAGGGAAGCAGCACAACACTGGCATGTTACTGAAGAAACTGGGACCAAGTGGATAAAACTTCCCAGCAGCTAGAATCAAAATTTTCTAGCTGTGGTTTCCTTTATGAAGATGTTGCAAAGGCTGTGGCGTTGATTAGAAGGGCCTCTCCATGGGTGAAAATCTTGTCCCTGTCTCTCTGTATCTTTCAATGTCCTATAGCAGTGGCAGCCTAGGACCAGGAATTTGCAGTTTGCTCTCGGGAGATCAGGGATCTCCTATCAAGATAATGGTCACTAAGAGTGGGTAGTTTTGCATGAAGAATGTGCCCACCACCATCCAACAAGTGGTTTGTGTTTCAGACCAATAATCTTTTTTTCTGAGCAAACCAAATTCTTTCAACACTTGCCATCTCTCCTACTCAGACACACAGATGACCACTGCTGAAATATCTTTTTGTTCTGCAGAGCCCTGAAAATCCTCAGAAATAAAACAGAAATAAAATCAAACTCCTGGGGCTTGGAGGAGTGATGTAGAAACCCGTTTCCATTTCCCTGTGTACAGTCACCTCAGAAATATATGCTGCCTTCACTGAGATCAGCCAATCCATCATATTTGATCTAGGCTTGTACATAGCAAAATGTACAATTTGCATCCTCCTTAGGGTGATCCTGTGATCTTGAAAACTACATCCTGAATGCACACCAGCATGAGTTCTGGAAGGGTTTGTTCATAGGTTCTTCTTCCACAAGAGGAAGACTTTCTTGCAAGATTCCTGAATAAAGTCACCCATGCCCTTGGAAAGGTTTTAGAGACTTTAGGGTATGCTTAAAAAGTGTGACACACCATACGTTCCTGCCATAGTGCCGTATTCAGCTGCTACATCCTGGGGTCGCAGCCATTTTGGGCTGGAGTGTCTGCTAAACTCATCTCCAGTCTCAGGTATGGGGTTGGGGTGCAAGAGCAGAGTAAAATAGACTAGGCAGAATTGTGGGACTGCTGACTGATGCTATACTCCTCATATGCTTGAAAAGTGATTCAGATGCTTAGATGATGAGTACAGGCTGAGAGTCTGTTTAGAACAGAAAAATACAGTGAAATGAACAAGTGAGACACATATACAAAGCAAAAACATTTCGTTTGTAACAATACCAAACAGAAACTAGGCAAAATATCATGACTCTTGGAGAAGAGCACTGAAAATTTCTGATGAATATTTGTTTCTATTATTACAAATTATATAAAGCAAACTGTGCAGTAATACAAGTGAACTACTAATGCTGCAGTGTAGATGGCTAACATTTTATTAAAACCCAACAATTTACATGCTTCCATTAATATGTAAAATTAATCTGTATGTAGTAGACCAAGGAAAGCAAGTCAAGTTTCTAGTTGGGCTGCTTGTAAGCATTTATTAAAGCAACACAAGAATCTCAATGGGCACCTCACATTAGCAGCATGTGCAAATTAGGGGACAGACCCTGGTCTTGTGATTCTTAGCCCGAGTTAACAGAAAATAACTATTTTTTTGGAAAGGATAGGACTCATAAATCCAAACATCGCTATATTTTGCCATCTAATCTGCTCTCTGAACTCCAGCTGAACAGGTCTGAGCAGATCTTGTCTTGACTAAAGAGATCTTAGATATTCACTCAAATGAATCCTAGTGTTTACTTCAGTGTTATACTAGACTTCAGTGCCATTTGTGATGACCTCAGAGATCTTTCCAGGCCTCGACACACTGCTGCAGAAGGGCATGGGTCTTGAGCAGTTCCTGCGTTGTGTTTTCCAGTCTTGTGGGGATATTCCAGGTACACAAGCCCATCCCTGTAGCTGTCTAAACTGAGATATCATCATCTGTGAAGGAATACTGGTAGCTCGGGTTACATAACTAAACATATCTTCAAACAGATGGCTTGGCAGCATCCATTTGTCTGATTTAGGGTGAATTGTATACATTATCCAAGTATAAGTGCAGCGATGTGCTTATCGAGCTCTAAAAATCTGCACTGTGGATGCAGAACTAATGCACAGCTATGTGACAAGCGTGATTGGTAGTGGTTAAACTGGTGGAAGCAAAACAACTTACTGCGTAAGCATATGCAGAGAAGGTAGAGGCTGCATTACAGTATGAAGATAGTCATGAGATAGCTGTAAGGATCTGAATGATACATGATCATAAAGCTGTACAAGCAGAAACACATTTTCTATCTGTAGAAAATAGGAAAGTGGAGCGGGAACTTTCTTCTTGCCACACCATTCTTTTATGCACATAGCAATAGCTTTAATCCACCTCCATTTCCTCCTCCTGGTTTTCAACTAACTCATTGCTTTCCACAAGTGAGCCACTTTCAGAGCTTGTCGTCTCTCAGTAAGGCCATTAGCAATTGCCTCAGTGGCATCCATTGGATCTGGAAAAAAAATGTTTCATGGCATATCTTACATGGCTTTTGTTTGCGAGGGGTGGGCATGCCTGAACTGAAGCTGTATCAGAGAAGCCACTGCCCATTATAGCAGGGCGTAGGATTCTTTTCAGGTAAACAGGACCTAGGTCTACATCTATACTGGCAAGGATTTAAAAAAAAAAGGGGGGGAGGGCTTGGGCTCCACTACTGTGCTCCAATTGTCCAAACTGTTTAGCTGTTAGCATGCTTCCTGCAATATCTTGGCAGATGCCAGTTAGGATTTTGCCAGACAATTCTGAAGGTGGCTCAGAGGACAGTACAGGCTGGGGATTTTTCCAAAAAGGTGGATCCCGCGCCCTGTTCTATGGAATAACACTCAGCATCATGGCTAGGGAGTAGAGGTGCAGCGGCCTGTTTGATTCATCAGTTTGAAGGGAGCATTGCATACCTCAGTCTTCTAACTTCTGTCCCTCCCTGGAACAGATCAGCCATTTCCCTTCAGATCTTTGTTGCAATTCCTGTCAAAACATGGAGATGCTAACCTAGAGTCTACTAGTGCTTAAGAAGAATATTTTACGCATGTTCTTGATTTAAAGATTTTAGGGCACTACTTTTTGACCACATCTTTCTACTCCTCATGTCAGGTGCTTTTCCTGCCAAATGGTCACTCTCTCAAGGCCTGAAACCTCCAAGTGAGATCAACAGAGAACCATGTTAACTTCTTGTCCTCGCCTGTGGCGTTAGTGTAACAGTTTGCTTCCAAAAGAGAAATCTGAAAGTCCTCGGAAAGTGAGCTGTATGGGTAAGTCTAAAATGGTTAACTGTTTCAAAGTCTACTAAATTTCCGTTATTTAATTGGGATGATCTTACTGGTATTAGGATCTCACTTCAGAGCAACAAGAAAAGTAAACCTACAGCTTTAGTGAACTAAAGAAGCTGCGTTTTCAATATAAGAAGTGAAATTCAGAAAGATTATTTGTTCTAAAAAGTGAAAAAAAGTGTTGTCAACAAGTAAATGGAAACCTCTGGTAAAGGCCCAGCTGGAAATTACAGGCAATTCCCTTTAAAATCCAGTTAGTTCCATAATTCCCTTCCCCAGTACTAAAACCACCACCTGAGAAAGGTGTAGCCAGCAGGATAGCAACTCGGTACTTACTGGCCCCCACAGCTGTAGTGGGTGCCCCTGTTCAGCATGGGAGGGAGAGAAGGCTCTAAGGGAGCTACTGCCTGTCACGTGGAAGAGAAATTTCCAAGCGAGGCTGTGTTCTTTTCTGCCTAAACCTCAAGTAGCCTGAAACTGCAAGGGGCTGGAGTAGCAGTTCAGCAGCTTGTTGGGATTTCCCCCAATATTTCTCTCCTTCCAGGACAGCGTATCAAAAAATTTCAGATATGGAAAGACAGTAAGATTCCCAGGACCTAATGGTTGACTTAATTCCTATCCAGAGCACAGCCTAGGGGTGCTTTCACACACCTGCACACCTGCAATTCTGCGGGCTGGGGAAGAGGCACAGGGCAGGAGGGTCAGGGATTTAGGAGAAAAGATTTTGGGTATAACATGAGATATTGTCTGTACTTCTACCCACCAAAGCTCTAAAAGGCAATATCCCTAGTCTAGGAAAACTAGTAGAATCATTAGTTCCACAGATTCTGAAGGCTTTCTGATCTCTTAATTAGACATCTGTCACAGCATTGACTGGAGACCCTCTTTTGTGAACAATGTATTATTTAAAGTTAGAATCAGCCTTTGCTAAAGATCTTTTACGTGTGCTCTCCAGAATGTCACATCACTGTTCTTCAACACTCTCTTCCATTTCCACTTGCATTGCTGGATCTGAGTTTCCTCTTGCTCATAGGACAGTGCAGAAGGTAGATTCTGGAATGAAGTGGTTGGGGGAGAAGTTTTTGTCAAAAAGGTGATATACAGGGGTAGGCGCTTGCCCATCCCATCCCCTTGTTGGGGGACCCATAATAATAATAGGAGTTTTTTCCAGATCTTAAGAAGCTCCTACTTAATTTTAGGTTAATTGTTATGGGGGTGAGAAAAAGGCACATCTTTGACTAAGTCTCTTGTTCCAGACTGAGAGGACTCTGCAACTCTTCAAAACATGCTCTTTGCTTGTTTTTATTTTTAGTAAGGTTCTCTTAATTATTTTGTTTGGTTTTTTTTTTTTTTCCAGATATCTTTTCATAAAACTAAATTAAACTTGAAAAGAAGGGAGAGAAAATCAGTTTGATATTTGCAATGAAGCATAAGACATTTCAGTCTGTTACTTTAACTTAAAAATGGGCAAAGGTAAAGAAACAGAAAAAAGGTCCTGGAATATAATGGATCTACAAGCCATCTGTAAGAAACACTCCCAAAAAACCTCCCTTCCATCAATTCCTTTTTAAATGTAAAGGAGGAGAAGCAGCACTTTCAGCATTTCACTGGAGTGAGTATGCAGGAGGAAAACTGTGGGAATACGTTTAGAAATATTAAGAACTCAAATTCAGACTCCTTGATGTTAGCAGCTTTTCTTGCTAAGCAAGACCTTTTTTCTCTACTTGGGATAGAAATCCCCACTATACACAGATGCAGCTGACACGAGACTTTTCCTAGCTCTGATGCAGTTTGGACAGGAGGGTCTAACTGGAGTGCGTTGCATGTATTTCTTCTTCTTGGTGATCAGAAGGAATTAAATTAGACTAACCTCCTCCCCCCCTGAAGTGAGTTGATGAATGAGAAAACAGAGCCCAATGCATTGTGTTGAGATGTTTTGATTTCTTTGGTCCTGACAGTTATAGGATGTGGGTATATATGGGAAGAACTGGAGCCCCAGAGGGCTCTACAGCCCCAGGAAAATGGTTTCTTCTGGGAGCTCAGGGCACCAGAAGTCTGACATATTCACTGTACTTTTGGTAGAGTGAGAAAGACAGAGAAAGACAATATTTAGGCAGCAGAGAAAGACAGTATTGAAAGCCCAGCATACTCTGAACTCATCTGCCATCTGAAGAAGATGAGGAAGATGCACATGGTCTTCTTGTAATGGATCTTGGTCTGCTGTGAATATGGGGAGGCTGTGGACATGTCATCTTTCAATACAGTCTGGCAGTATGGCTGGCTACTGCCAGCATGAGACATATGCACTGCCTTTTAGTGGTGCATGAACCATTGCATGGAGGGGCTGATGGAATGCTCGCTTATTATATTTCTTTCTGTCTTATACACCAGATACTGGTTTTGAGCAACATTCAAAAACATTTCTTGATGGTTCTATTTTCACAATGTTTTGGTCTTGCTCAATATACTGAAATCACATGAAAACTGAGCCACATACACCTATTTCCAAACTATGTATGTCATGGTCTGCACAGTATGCAAAACTGATAGCAGTTATCATATCTTTCAAGCTCATTAACTCAGGCATCAGAAGACCCAGCTGTATTTTTTTCAAATCCTAACTAGACTTGTAATGCACCTGGTAAATATGTGCCCTTTCAGAAACACAGTTTAACTTCTGCCAAGATAAGCATTAAGAATACTAATGCAGGTCAAGTAGTTTGCTGTTGGTATGAGCAACAGTGTTGAATTTGAATCTAAAATGAATAATTTTAGATTAATAATTTGAATGTAAAATGAATAATTAGTAGCTGCCACTGTACTGTTTAAGACTCTAAACAAAAGAGAAAGGAGTAAGGAAACCAAGAAAAACGTTCCTGAAAAGAACACTGCAGCTGAGTTGCTTTTCTTGCTTTAGCTGTGACACTGAGGTGGGAGAGCAACTGCAGTCATGAGTGGAGCCTCACATAAAGGATTGGAAAACCTATAAAACCTGATGAGAACAAAGAAGCCCCAAATCTCCGTATGAACACTTTTGAGCTTGAGGAGCCGAGTCTGAATGAAGTGTACTACCTCCAGTTTCCCACCTCTCCTGGGATAGCTGGTCAAAAGACTGGTAAGAGTGCGTAGAGTCAAATTTGCTGCCATACATAGCCAAATCTTTTCTCTCTGTGTGCACTGTGCTGTTCTAGTCTCTTTTAAGCTGTTGCTAAGTTGAGTGGCTAAAGCAGTCTGGGATGGGGATCAGTGTCTAGAAAGCTAAGTGGAGCTCTGGCTTTTTCATGGACTTTATGTGAGTTTTGGGACAAATAATTCAATCTCCTGTGACACAATGATTGTTAATAATTTAACAGAGGAAGGAAGCAAACTTTATGCTTTCCAAAGAGAATTAGGAGCATTAGAGTCCTGCAGCATCCTTGACCCGGGAAAGGACGAGGATCTGTTTTTATAGCACATGCGCACTATTCACTCTGTTTGCCCTCTTTTACCTTTACTTGTCTCTGAAGCTGAATTTCAGTTCATGCTGGAGATACTCAGCGAAGTGCATTATATTCTTCAATTCAGATCAAAATGTCAAAACACTGTAGGAAAGTAATCTTTACTCTTAGCCACAGAGAGGAAATGCATATACTTGAAAAGCCTGCCCTTGTGAAATGTCTGCAGCCCTTTCGCAGAGGCAAGGAATTTAAGCACTGAGTGCTTTGTCCGGCAAAGAGACTACCATTGAATAATAATTAGTCCTTGTAAGGTAAATAAATCCAACTCTCCTTCCCTGCATGCCAAATAGGGTCTTATGGCTTCAGGATGGTGGGATGCAGCTCAGGGTCTGACAATACACCGCCCTAACATCTGTAGTGCATGGATGTCAGCAGTCCTGAAACACTTGTGTTCCTCTGTCTCCACCATAGTTAGGCACAAGATTATGTCATGATGTTTCTGTTTGGCATTTTTATTTTATTAATAAATGGTCCGTCCCTTCGCTACCACAAAAAAACCCAACAACTACTTCTGCTACTGAAAACTGATGTTAAAAAGCAAGGGAGAGGAAGGTTGATACCAAAATGAGACTCAGCAAAGAAACTGGATCAAAATAATTTTTAATTTATTTAAGTCAAAGCTAAAATATGTATAAAATACAACTTACCCATCTGTATGAAGTACAGATTTTACCCATGTTTACTGTCATTTGGCAACATTTTCAGCTGATATAATGGATGTATTTGGTCCATCTATGGATTTGGGGTTTGGAGTTGTACTCCCTGGAGAATAGTCAGTGGGTCTACTCGGCTAAGATAGGGCATAGTTTAAGTAAGGATGGCAGAACTGGCACCTTAAGGAGCCCTGCATTTTTATGTGGATTTCTTGGATCTACTATTGCATTTCATAATAATTATTTTTCAATTAAATTTTCTGCAACACCATGACAGTTGTATCTCACTTCAGTCTCTGATAATGCAACTAGAAAGGAATTTCACTCTCTTGTGGTCAGTTCTGCTTGCATAACCTCTTGCAACAATTATACTGAAATCACAAAGACTCGTGCTAGTGAGGTGAACATGAGTTGCCCTGTAAAGCTTGGTTATAATACTTAAGTATTAAATAATAGTCCTTAGCACTTACGCAACTTAATGCCTTATAATCTTCAAAGCACTTTACAAATCTTAACTAGCTAATACCCCCCAGCAGCTCGGCATGGTAGGTTAGGAAGGCCACCCATCAGAGATCTCCCACAATATGCGCCTGCCTGCATACTAAGCCTATGTGAAAAAATATCTGCACAGTTATGTCCCCGAAGTCATGAGTGTTTAATTTTACTGGACTGTAACACGCCTTGCCTTCAATAAATTAGTTCTGCTTTCTTATCCCATTCAAGGTAAATCTATTTTGCCCTGCAGCACGGCTCAGCGCACAGTACTATCACAATTTTGAGGGTATTTTTTATTATTAAAAACTCCTGGAAGCAAATAAGAAGCAGAGAATCTTAATTTTATTTAAGAAACCAAGTTTATAGTGCCAATGATTGCAAAGCAGGTATATGGGAAAGGGTCAGAAAGTCTCTAAATTTAGACTGACGCACTCAGGAGAGTTACTGCAATTCTTTTGAAAATGTGAGTTTTGTGATACTGAGATTGACTGGCAAACAAAATATGTTTATACTCAGTTTCACTGAGGAACTGAAGCCTTCAGAAACCCCTGTTCATTTAGGAAGTAGTATGTTTTTCTAGCTCAAATTTTCTTTGAATATTCATGTTTCAGAAAAAAAAATATTGAATAGGTATTGCTTTAGCCTCTTTCAGGTCCAAAATTTCCCACGAAGTGGAAATACTGCTTTTGGTCCACTGTAATAACGCTAACTCACTGATAATGTCACAAACACCACTGGTTCTGGTTTTTGTTAGTTCTGCTGGAAAACTTTTTAAAACAACATTACAGTTTGAAGGTAACATTATAATTCTGTGTGAAGACCAAATTGACCAAGCAAAGATGTAAGTTACTAGCTCAAGATTACAGCTCCAGCATCTCCATAGAAAATAATCCTCTGAAAAGTGTTTGTTCTTTGTTACACGTAGCATAGAGAGGAAACGGTGACTTTGACTGGTGAATCCTTCTTCCAAGAAAAGTAGATAGAAAGAAGAGCTTTGGTCACAAATTAAAAAAAAACAACAAACCATACCAATTTTCCAGAACGTCTACTGAGACAGTGCAGCATTATTTAGAAATGCAGTATGATCCCTCCCCTCCAAGACATCAGGCAGCTTAATGCCTTCCTTTTGCTTTCACCTACACCTCTCTCTCTCTGTAAAGCTTGTAATTTGAGAACCAATCCATTGTAAGAAGGAAGCTCTGATACCATGAAGGCTGACCTCTTTTCCTTATTTCCCTTCTGCTTCAACCTGGAAACTTTTGTTTCCTTGTTTTTCATTCTGTTTCCGCCTGTCTTTGTTTTGCTTCCTTTTCATTTTTCTCTTACCTTTGGAGAAAAATCGCAAATAACCTTTGAAGGAGTAATTAGCAATCTCTGTGACCCTATAGTAAAACCCTTTACCTGATTTGCTACTAAAGTAAATTTCCACAGCAGAGATGATAAGGGATGAGCAGAAAAGAGACCCTAGAAAGTAAAGGAATAAAAGGATGGGAACACAGGAGGAGACGTAATTAGCCAGTCTTACATGCTTGCCACTACATAATTTCAAATGTTCCAAATGGAGCCTGGTACTCTGCAGACAAGCTCATAATTAAGTACAGGGTTGCAATGCACACGCACAAGAGGTCTGAACTGAGGTTTCATGGGTAGCCTTCTGGCTTTCCCAACCTTTGGTCACTTAATTTAGTGACTTAAATCCTTTTTAATATAGAAAAAGATTGATTTTGATGCGGTCTTTTAATCGTTCAGGGAGGAGGGGTTGCAATTTATTATGTAATTGTAGATGCATAGTACTTCAAAGGAAAAAGTATTCTATTTTTATTTTGCCTAAATTTGTATGCCATGCTGAGACCTTAATACCTGTGTTTTCTTTTCCTAAAGTGCATTAAGCTACATGACTAACATCTAATTCAAATGCATCAGAAGCAGGAAGTCTGCCAGAGAATCTATAGGACCAATCATGGTTTTGAAGAGCATCCAGGAAAGATTAGGTTGTAAGGGGAAAGGCTGCGCGAATTCACCAGGGGGGAGTTTTAAGAGAGTCTGCGTCAGAATCTTTTTCTAAGAAGGTTAAACTTGAGGCAGTTTCAAACTGAAGAGCTTTTAAAACAAGTCAGTAATTATGTCAACAAATAACATGGACCGGATGGTATTCACACTTGAGGAATTTTTAGGAAACTCAGGTATGAAGTAACCGCAGGTGCTGAATTATGAACTGTTACGTGTAGCCTTTTGCTTGAAAACAGCTTGGTATCCGGTGGCAGAATGAGGCAAATACAACGGCATCTTGCAAAAAAGGTCTCTGAGAATCTGGGAACGGCAGACCCTGATTTTTCTGCGCCAGTCAATTTAGCTGACACCACATTACAGAATTAGATTAGCAGACGTACGTGGAACTATGGAATAACAGGGACAAGTCAACACAATGCTTGTAAAGGACAGTCAGGTCTTACAGATCAGGCAAAGCTCTTTGAAGGAGTTAAGAAGGTTAATTATGATTTAGCCAGCAGCCCTGACTGTTGGATACCTTGACAATGAAGTCGAAGAGCTTCATTGTTGCTCCATGACTTTGGTATATTTAACAGAATATCAGGTTCATATGTCTTCAGTGTAGTTTTTCTCACCTTGTACTTATAATCTTCCTGTGTCACTGCTGTTCTTTTTTCTTTTCTTTTTTAGTTCAGGTGGGATTGTCAAAATAAAAGGAATGCATGTTCCTGAGTAATTTTGGTAGTTTTGAAAATCCCAGCAATACACAGTTGTCTTCCCACTATTTCCCCATAATCCTGTCTCCAGGTACCTTCAAAGCCGATTTGAGCAAAAGGCTACACAAAACCAGCAAATAGTTTGGTACCTTCGATACTTTGTGGGATGCTGTGCCGAGCTCCCTGCCTGTCATACTAGCTCGTATTGTTTCATCGCATTCTTCTCTAGCTGTAATCTCTTCTGCATAATTTTTAAGGTCTTGGGACAGGGACTATCTCTTTAGCTGGTGTTTATGGCGCTAATAGTATCAGGGTCCTGGCGCATGGCTGGGGTTCTGTGTGATAAACACCTATAAATCTGTGAAGGCGTAGAAGCAATCTGCCATTTTTAGACTGCTTTTAACAGGAATCGGTGCTGGAGTAGGGGCGGGGGGTGGTGGTGGAATTATTCACCCTCCACACTCTCGGGATGGCAAGCCTTGCAAGGCAGGACCTAGTCACAAAGGTTAGCTTTGAGCTTAACCTTTAAATGAGCCAGGGTTAATCCCCCTTGGCCGCTTTTATCACTTAGCAGAGACAGCACGGCTCCCATCGACTTCGGTTTAAAAGAGCTCGGGGACCCTC
>NW_009260268.1:8858200-8943820 GCF_000687185.1 Egretta garzetta | reverse complement strand
TAACCCACCTCGGGCCGGCAAAATTATGAAATGTAACTAATTTTTTACCCATCCCAGCACCCCTTTCCTCATCTTAATTGAATGGAGCCGCAGCAGCTTGCAGATCTAGGGACTAGCACGGATGCTGGTGCTGAATTTGGCGTAGCAGTTGGGAAGGGTAGTTTTTAAGAGACATGTGTGTTGGGGGGGGGGGATTTGCAACAGAAATAATAAGTTTCTCTGTCGTCGCCTGATTAATTAAAAATTAAGTAGGTGCTGTGTGTTGGCAAACAGTCCTAAGCAATGATCTGGAGCAATCCTAAACCGTAATCGTTATTTTAAAAATTTTTTTTCCCTTTCCCAGAAAATTCGAAATACCTAAGCATTGCCTTTGTAAATCCTCATAGAGCCCTCAGCGTTGCAGAGCGTTCACTGCTTAATAAATGTTTGTAAAGGGATTTTCATTCCCGCTGAATGTCAGTGGGAGCAGCCAGAGCTCAGGGAGTCAGGTCACCGGCTCCTTTCCTTTGGCAAAGAAAGAAGGAGCAGAATTACTTCAGCAGCACTGCTGTGTTGATGTAGTGCACAGGATGACATTCCCTGCTGATATAGTTGTTCAGGTGAAGCGTGCTTCTGGAGTTTATGATTATTTTGAGCATGAAACTCGAGAAACAGAGGAGAAAAACATGCAGCAGTCTCCGCAGGAGCAATAGAAAAGGTTCTCTCGGGACTTTTTAATGCCCTATAATGGACCTCGGGGCGGGGGGTTGGGTTTCATTTTCGTAATTTGTTTTCAGTCTGGTATATCAATATATTTCTTTCAGTTCTATGTGCTATTTATAGAGCATCTCTTTGAACCAGTGCATTTTTATTTACTGTTTTCCTTCTCGCATTGTGTTTTTGTAATGGATTGCATGCTGAGATATTTCAGCGGTGCTGCTGTTGTTTAACTTGCGGAGACGTGCATCTTGGGCGAATTAGATACAGCGTAGGTAACTGTGGCTGTGCATTTTAATATCGCCTCCGGCAAGGAGATCGTCAAAGGCATAAAACATTTTCAGATATACATACAACGCTAAACTGAACTAGGTGAGAAGAAAATATACAGGTAACTTCATCATTTTCTGCATTTTCTAAGGTAAAACAATCATTAATCCGTAACTGAAGTTATAAAGCCAATTCAGAGTTGGAGATCGGCCCTGCATCAAGGAACAGATGACAAACACTTCCCATGCAAATTGTCAGAGGTGCAGGTGTTCTGCCATCCATTCTGGATGGGTAAATCAGAACATGGGGCAGCACAAACAGCATAAGCCTCTGTTCCGAAAAAAGTTACGTGCAAATTCCTGCCTTTAGTTATTATTAATAGGCTACCTGAGATCAGTAAAATGATTTACAGTGCATAAAGTTAAGCAGATATCCCTGTCTTTGCAGTACCAGGATCTCTGTAGGCATATTTATAGGTAATCATAGATGCAGAATAATCCTGTGTGGGAGAAAGCCAGGGCTTGAGGGCTGCACAGCTCTTTAATTTGTAAAGATTTAAAAGATTGAAAAAATACTTTTAGATGCTTATGAAGTCATTTTTAAAATAGTTTTAAAATGAAAAATGAGCTCCTTTTGTTTAAAAGTACTTAACAGTAAAGACACCGGTTCTTCAAAAGTTGTGTATGAACCTTCATAAATGGAGATAGAAATATCAACTGAACTACTGGGAGAAAAAAGTCTAACTACTGAAAAATAAAACAAATATTTGTGTCATAGCCAGGCCTTATATAATTGACTAAAACTCACATGACACTGAGTCCTGCCTGTTTGGTTTTTTTCCCTCAGAAAAGTTAAGACATGACACAGTTGGGCCAAAGGCACTGTATATTTTGGTTTGTGTTTTGCTGTTGAAAAATATTCCATCTTGAAGAAAAATTTACAATCAGATCTACATGTAATCATTTCAGAAAATATTAATTACTTGTGGACCAGAGTTCTTCTAAGAAAATATTTCTGTTCATGCTCCAGACACTGATTTTTGTAGTTATCAACTCTTGTTCCCCATGATACAATAATTTCCTGGAAAATATTGATTTTAAGAAAAAAAAATACATCTATAAAGGTCACGGTATTAAAATATCTTCCAAATGGTGAACTTTAGAGGTGTTTCTATGAAATTTCAGCTCCCTCAGGGAGCTTTTTGTTTCCATGCTGAATAGGAAAAATTGCTTTGTGTAAATGCCCTCCTTTGCCTTAAAATAGAGGGCTTAGAAATGCCAGGTTATGTAAAAGGTATCACTCATGCTGTAAAGCATTTTAAATGAAACAATTTTTCAGTGAAACTCTGGTGATTTATGGAAGCGAAGTATCTTTTCTAGGGATTTTGACTACAGGCATGCTGAGCCTTCACACTGCTCAGTCTGCTGCAGCTACGACTGGAAGCACCTGTGTCTGTGGCAGCACCGGACGCTGCAGGGAGGGTTACACCTCGACCTTTCAGTAGCAACATAATGCAATTTTTCTGTGTCTAAGTCTAACTCTGAATCCTGGCAGGATTACTCTTGTATCTTCAGATGCTTTTGTCAGCCATGCGAGCACTCAATTACTATTAGATAGTACTCAAGATAACCTTTTGTCTTTCAGCACTAACCTCAAAAGACATATAAGACACCTTTTTTTTTTCCAAGAAAACAAATATATACACATGACTTTCTATGATGAGCAATGAGAAAAAAGAAAAAAAAAGCTAATCAGGCAGATTTTTGAGTTTGTGGGATAATAAAAATGTGATGTTGTCTTCGCTCTCATTCTGACGGTCATCTGCTGAGGATAACTTAATACCTAATACTGTCTGCCACAAGACCTGCTCTTCTTTTAAAACTGTATTTGGACAGTATACTGAACACTGAATACATTTGTATACTGAAAACAAATGCGACTATTTTTAGATAGAAAATTGTATGTTCATTTATAACAAACGTGCAATAATCAAGAGTAGGTTATAAAACGTATAAAGAGAATACACTTGGTACTTCTGTAATTACTGTAACTGTGCAATATTTTATATTTCATCTTGGGATCAAAGGTAACCATTGACAGCCTTAATTTGGGATCTTATTTGATAGCTTTCCGTCACTAAGATATTAAGTTTCAGCAGAAGTTGTATTTTCAAGTAATTGAATGTCTTACTTAAGCCAGTTTGTAAATTGTTTTAATTGGGGAGGCTTGGTATTTAGCACCAAGTACAATGTACATACCGACAGTGATGAGCATTATGGGCAGGGAAAAAAGAATTATACTGCATAAATTAAAACTAATCCGCCTGGAAATAGTACTCTAAATGCAAACCCAGAGTGTGAGGAAACAGAAGGAATTTAAAAAGCTGTAATTCCAGAATTGTAGGATAACATTAAGAAATCAAATATTCTTATGAATACAGTTTGGCATGAAGAATGCAGACATATGGAGAGGATACAGAGAATGACAACAGGACTTGTAAAAGACCACCTGGACTGATTTGTCAGGGAGGATGGAAAGTACTAAATATTTAGTGCCTGGTTAACTGCTGGTAAATAAGGGAGAGAAGGCAAGATAACTGTTGACATGTATGTGAGAGATGCAGTGACTAAGGAGGGAAAATAGCTCCATTCAAAGCTTATGAGTGGCCTGACATGGCCAGGGGCTTTGAGATACTGGTGCAGGGCTCTCAGGGAACAAACAAGCCTGCTGAAACTCAGGAGGAAATTAGTTTAATACCTGTACTAATTTAGCTGTAGAAACAACCCCTGCGTTAAAGAGTAATAAACATCGTGGAGCAGCCTTTCAGCCTTTCATTTTTGTTTTTCTACAGCAGGTCACTGAAATCTTGCTTCTAACTTGAAAAATTGAAGTTTTGCGCTTGGTAGACATGCAGAGTCACAAGGCTAGATGTCGGGGCATCATCTCCCTCCTCCGAAGCTGCACCAATTGCATCAGTGTGTTTCCTGGCAGCTGCTTAACTAACTTAGTTTTTTAAGACCCCATTGATGGAGGCTCCATGACCTACCCAGTTCAGAATGGTTTCCAATGCTTTTCTGTCCTCCTTTGTGTTTTTAAAATGCCTCACCTGTATCTTCCTTGCTGTAGTTTAAGCCCACTATTTTTTGTCTACCCTTCATTTTGGAAAACAGATTACACCCTCCCACTTTGCAACAGCCCTTCTTGTATGAGAAGATGGTCCTCTCTTGTCCTGAGAGGACAAGATCCATCCAGGAAGCTAACATCTTTCCCAGAGGTTTACTTGATTTCTGGTCTCTTAGAGATTTGCAATGATCTCTGATCACTATTCTTCCTTCTGTAATATTTCCAGTGAGTCTTTGTAGTTCTTGCTTGAAAATAGACATAATACTCCGACTGATGTATCAGCAGTGCCAAATGTAGTAGAAGGACAATTTTATGTAACTTGCAAGTAAGTGCCCTATTTCTGTGTGCTGGTATTTGGTTTTTTTGCAACAGTATGTTGCGAAAAACACCATAACACCATAGCATATATGGTGTTAGATCTGTGAAATGTTATAGAAGCCAGACCCAGTTCTGGAGAACTGCTGCCACTCCTCCCATCCTGCCTCCCTTGGCCTTTGTGCAGTTGGTTATTCTTATCTAAATGAAATGCTTTGCTTTTGTCTTTTTCTATCTGTCAAAACACTTCATTTCTAATACCATCATCCAGTGTGTTTGACCTCTCGTCAGTTTGGTCCATCTGCAGACATAAAGCTACTCTCTGATCCATCATGCAAAGAAATCATCCAGAACAGACTCCCGAACAAATTTCTGTCATCCTTCCAGTGAATTCTTGATAACCACACTCTAAATATTCTCTTCCAAATGGTACCAGCTTGTACTGCAATTTCATCTAAACCAACTGTCCCTAACTTGTTTATGAGAATATCAAGAGACTGGGGACCGTAACTGTGGCCCACAGTTTCTCAAAACTAATTTCTGGTGGCCCTGAGACCGGCTAATCTGAGGTTGATGCTATCAGTTCCCCAAGTACTGTTTATTAGACTAGTTGTTTTGAAAACCCTGAACCTATTTAAAACCCCCCAACCTATTCTTTCTTTCCCATTCCATCCTATTTTCTTTTCTTTTTGTCACTGATATATTTGCTGCCTGGTAGCAAGAAGAAGAAGAAGAAAAAAAACCCTAAACACTTTGGTCTTCTCAGCACCGCTTATTACAGGACTTTTCTTCCTGCTTAGTTGACCAAATTTTTCCTGGTCCTCTCTTTTTTTTTTTTGTACAGGGTTGGAAGACACCCATCAATGCACATCTAGCAGCAGGGATTTTTGACTGTGTGGGACCCCAATAGGAAGGGACCCTCTTTGCTGGGAGCTGATTTATGAGTTTTGACACAGTAGTAAAGATGAACAGACACTTAAAGGGACTGTGCAACTTCTGCATGAGTTTGCTCCTCTCAGTGGTTTTTAATGGCAAAATGTCCGTGTTTGTGCATTGTCATCTTAGCAGAATGTTACCTCTCTACAGAATGGAGTTTATGTACTTAGTGAAATAAATGGGTTTACAGTGCAACGTTTCAGCTACGTAGACTATGACCCTAAATGCAAAACAGCAAGGGGAATATTAAATTATTAACTGATCCAAGAATAGAATATACAATGAAAAGTATTAGGTTTTTTCTGGACTGGAAAATAAAGCTAACAAAATGAACATGATGGTGAATGGTTGTCATTTTGAGTAACTAGAGCTTGCACTGTAACCTTATTTAGTCCAAGACCTTGAAAGAACAGCCTCAGTGCTTTCAATCTTTCATTAGGGCAGGGTTCCCTATTTTTTAGTAAAAAAAATACAAGGATAGTGACTTTATTTCAATTAACAAAATTACTTTAAAATACCGGGTTTGCAGTGCGCGTTTCAAATAACAGTGATTCTTGTCAAACATGCCTCAGCTCTTAGTTTTTCATTTTGGAATTTCCCAAATTCTACTGAAGGGACTTCAGCTTGGTAAGGTTTTAGATATGCTGCACAGATAAATATGTTCTGATTTCAGGCTGTGCATTTTCATGGGATTATAACAGTTCATGCGTGGGTGAAATTAATTACCAGAGTTGTTAGCCTTATGTAAGCAAATCATCTCATCTTGCTAAACTTTCATTGCTGCTAGTTTAACTATTCATGGCAGGATTCCCATTATTTTGTTTCATTATCCTTTATTTACTAATAAAGCTGTTTTAGGTAATGATTCATATCTGGAAACAATTTAGTATGTCATCATGCTCCTATTTGTTGCCTTCATTAATGAAATGAGAAAGCACTGTCAATAAGGATGGAGGTTGTTACTTTGATTTATAAATTCAATCCCACAGGTAAGCAAAGTTCTGATAAAGAAAGCTTAGGTCTGTTTTTGAGAAGGGCTGAAATGATGTTTTGCAGTCAGAGGTTAATTGGATTTTTGTATTTGCTTGGAAAAAAAAGGACTATGGTCTATGGGTGACCATGAGGGCTGTATGCTTAGATTTCCATGGCTACTTATATTTGAGTGAAAGGACTGGTAAATCTCAAGGAAGCTGGAGGTAACCTGAAAGCATTGCTCACTGTATAGATAGTTCTCCCTGTTCTGTGGATGAAGGGAGAGAGTGCAGATTGGACTACCTCACCATTTACCTTGCTGTCAGTATCAGCTACAGCTGCACGTGTTATTGCTGGAGGGCAGGGTATTGCAGGACATAGACCTGGCCCGAGTGGTTTATAGTGTTCGATTTAAGGCTAGTGATTCATTAGGTTATTGCATCCATAGCTGGAGTTGCATGCGTAGCCAAGATTTACGTTGCTGTAGTAACATAGAGACAACTGTGCTGAATTTCCTAGATCTTTGAAGTAGGAGTTCTCCTAATCCAAAATGGGATTGATGATTCCCATCAGTGCATGAAGAGTGTAACTAAGAGGCGCCCTCATTAATAGACTGAAATCTTGCATATCTGGCTCTCAAAGTGAGTTGTGTAAAAGTTCCCGCTGCTCATCAAAGGGTTAGAGGAAATAGGCAGTTGCAAGAGAGATGACAAAAGGAAAGCCTGCAGTTCAAATTAATCAAGAGCAATTGATTTGAAGACAAATAGGAGCAATGCAGGATTTGACGACTACCATGAAAATCACAGGGTGCTTCTAAGAGGCCATTGATAAAATGTGCGGAGCGTGTTCCGGGTATTGTGACTGGCCTGGAAATAGAGGCAAGGAGGAACTGAACACGAGCCAGGTCAAGACTTCACAGTATTATACATCAAAGTCAAATAGTGATGGTGACATAGCACATGCTAAGGTAGACAGAGGAAGATGTGAAAATCCTAGGTGGATGAGAGGAATAACTTGAGGCAGATAAGGAGGGCTGCAAGGGATTGAGAAGAATTGCGGGAAGGTGTGGAAACATTTGGATAGGCTGTGGTAGAGGAAGAGTTTTTGGACTGAGCACTACCTCCTGCGCTTCAATGTTAGGGCACCCCTTGCATCTGGGAGCCAGCAACTGTTTTGTCCATTTGAAGATAAAGTATTTAATACAGTTAGCCAAAATTGCAAATCAGACACTTTCAAAACCAACCAAACAAAAAGTCTGGGGAAAAAAACAACCCAAACAAAAATAATCCTGACTTTTTTAAATGTTGGGAATCCGGATTATTTATTTTTGGTTGTTGTCATTTCAAGGTCACATGTTTAAATGTATTTATTACTTTGGCAGTGATAGAAAATGTCCAAGTGACATGACTTTCCTTAAAGCAGTATCCTTGAAAAGTTAATTATCTAAAAGGTATCCAAATGTTAATGGAAAAGGAAGACATTAGATTACCTTTGGAATCAGGGAACTTTTAGTGAGATCATAGAATCATAGAATTGTTTAGGTCGGAAAAGACCTTTAAGATCATCAAGTCCAACCGTTAACCTAACACTGCCATCCCACCACTAAACCATGTCCCTAAGCTACTGAACAGCCAGAGCAACCTCAAAAGCACTTCTGGGAACTCTACTTCTGGGTCCCCATGAAAAGGGAAAGGTGAGCTGGGACAGCTACTAGAGAGCAATGTTACAGAACTTGTTCTGCATCACCTCACCACATCGTGCCCTGGGAAGCAATGACACCATTTAGAAAAGCAAAATCTGAACTGTCTCCTACTCAACTCATGCCTAAGATGGGGCTCAAGGAGTGATCTTGGGCAAAGGCTTCATACAGTTGTTCTGATGTGTAGGTATCAAAATATATGGTATGTTTGCACAATTCCTTTTACTTCCTGGAAAGCTGTAATATTTTAGTTCATTTTTTATTTTTTTGAAACATAGAAGGAAAGCAGCAAGTAGGGAAGAGTCAATGGACTATAACCTATTTACTTTCAAACAGTTTTGTTCATATACCACAGTTACATGTGATGGACTGGTGATCCATTTCCCTGCAGGTTCAATAGAAATCACACTACAACTTTTGTCCAGTTTTCTCACTTCATAGATCAGCTGCAACAAGGGCCCACTGTGCTCTAACGATGAACCTCGATGACCAGGAAACATTGAAAGGGAGGAGAATCCCACCCTTTGTTACCCAAACTGCTTGTTTGCAGGAGTCTCACATTTCTTAAGCTGCATCCATGTTTTAGGGACTCATCAAGGCTTGCTGCAGAGTGGCCGAACAGCTGGGTGCCAATTTACCGCGCTCTCCCTATTCTGCACCAAGTCTCTGTGTGAACCCTTTGACAGGAGCATAAGCTACCGCACAAGAAATGAGCATGGGGAAAGTGTGTCTGTAATTATCACCTTCTGCTCTTCTCCTCCTCTTTGCTGGCTTCTCGGGCAGCTTCCAGGTGATTTAAATGAGAACTGGAGCAGATGCCGAAGCAGTGGGCTTTCTGGACATCTTGGATTTTCATTACCTCCTTTGCAAAAGAGACTTTGCAATTATCCTGGAAGTTACAATCCAGAAGTTGGATGAACTGAACATTTTTTACGATTTATGTGCAACAGAGATGCTGTCTGATACTTTCAAGGCAAAAAAAAGTTGTAATGGTTGGGTTTGTTTATAAAGAGAAATAGAGGTATTGAGTTTGGCTTGTAAAGTTACATAGTTCTAAGTTCCTGATGTTTTCAGTGATGTTAGACTTGTGTGAGACTGGTACAGCTGCAGGCCAGGTCGGACTGCACAGGTTTCTTGCCTTTTGTAAACATTGAAATGAAGAGGTTTATTGCCAGGACATTTCCCTGCCATGCTGCAGAATAAAACTTGACAGTGTGATGGATCTTGACTGGAAAGTCAAATTGGCAAGTCTAATTTCATCGTGTGACTTAATTATCTACAAAATATAAACAATCAGCAGGGATGGAAATTGTAATGAAACGGTAAATGAAATAATTTGTGTTTTAGTGGGCTGTTATTCTAAGATTATAACCAAATTATTATCTTGACAATGTTTATTAAGCATATCTAAAACCAATAACCTCTAATGTGGTGTTGTAATGCATGAGTCTTTAGCACGTCCCGTATAGCAGAAGACTCACTGTCAGTCCCTGTGAATGAGAAAGTTGAAGGAAAAACTTAATGATATTGGGATTCAGTATGAAACTAAGCCAATTTTCAGCCTACATTGGAATTCAATAAAGACATTTTAGGAAAAGTGTAATGTAACATTGTTTCAGTGGGAAAATTCTTACCATCTTCTAAGTCAAGTCCAAGTTGGCTTTTGTGTTTATTTAAAATATTGAAATTAAACTTCAGTTCAGACAGCTACTTCTATAGCTGGCATAAACTGGAATTTCTGTAGCATTTGGAATTCAGTACAAATGATTGAAAACATTCTCCTTTTTTTTAAGAACTGCAAAGATTGAACAAAAAGCTTCAAGTGGAAAGATAAAAACACTTAGAAACACTGAACCACATAGTAACCAAACATGAAATATAAACTAGAGCAAGGAGCATATCAGATGGCAAAAGAAAATAAATGATTGCTAGTCTTTGGAATTTCTACTTATAAATAGAGGATTTTTAGGCATTTGAAGAACAAAATAGAGTATGTTTTGAAGCAGAGAAGAAAGATAGTTGCAGACATGGAACACCCAATTTGTTTTATTTAAGGGTCAAATAAGAAAAAAAGAATGGGCTTTTGACTCTAAGGAATAATTGTTTGAAATTACCCCAACTAACCCATCCTATTTGACAACATAACTTGAAATGGCATTCTGAGAAAAGTTCTGATTGAGTAACTTCTGGCACATGTAATATCATTTCAAGTCTGTGTTTCAATACTGTCTACTTCTGTTCCTCAGTCTGTTAGAGTTTTCCAGTCTTCAAGATGACACTGAAATTGTGCCTACTATGAATTTACAATACTGTTACTGAATTTTATAGCTTTTTTTTTTCAGCTACTAAAAGGTGAATTAATACATAATAAAAGAAAATTGTGGATAATACCAGAAAAAAAAAGACAGTAAGGATTGTGAAAACATTGAACTTCAATGTTTTGAAGAGATATATTCATAGATACTGCAGTCAGAATAGACTGTGACAATTGTGACAATTTGGCCTGACTTCTTACATAGCAGAGTACCTAAACCCAGTGAAATGGATCAAGTCTTGCATTCTATTCTTGTAAGCACTCACACACACTTAAACTGAAGTACGTTTTTTTTTTTCAGTCACTGGGATTAACTCCCATTTGCTAAAATGAAAAGATTGTGCTTCTAGGACAGGTGCTTTGAAGAGCTCACATAATTTGTTATTATACGCAATATTTTATTTTAAATCTTTTCTCATAATAACTTATTTCAACAGTAAAAGTGACAGAAACCTTTTTTATTACAATTTCAAAACTTACATTATTTGGAAATCAAAGAACGCAAAAGAACTTGTGTGTTTAAAGTCTTTGCTTCTGACATTTTCAAATGCAGCCGAAGGCGTCACTTCTATAATTGCATCTTGATAATATATTGCTTAGTTTCTTGGAAGAAGTTTGGAAACAGTCTTTAATCTCTGCTGAGTACTTGGACAATTAAATAAGTTCTGATTTAATAATGGGAAGGAATATTTCCTGAATAAACAGGCAGTTTGAGTTATTTTGCAGAATGCCTTAACACTTTGAATTGTAATTGGCCTCCATCAGATATTAAAGTCTGACCTGGTTGGTGCTTGGTTGAGAGGAAATCTTAAGGAAGATGTAAGATTCTGTACAAATGGATTCAGTGTCTGCATCCACTTGGTGTTTTACATGAGCTTAGGAGTAATATTAAAAGTCTAAGAAGACAGCAGTTTTCAAATGCATCATTAAACTGAAATACTTTGGTAAGAAATGAAGATAGCAGAGCGGGAGCAGGGAAATCACGGTTTTGTTGCTGAAAAATTTCAACCAACTCATCACTTCTAGAGGATAGATAAACCACAAATAATTTATGTATGATTTAGGAGCTTTGGTTTCAGGGTCCAGGCTATATTTCAAATAACATGCTAATAGTTTGCCTACCTGTCCACCTTAGCAACAACTGGAAAGTCAATTCTTCTGCTCTGCACCAGAGAAGCTCTTACTGCGTTGGTGAACTTATTTCAGAATGTGCATATTTTTGGGTAGCCACATGCAGTTATATAGTTCTCCTCAGGCAAGGTGATACATTCAAATTTTTCTTGACCTCTGTGAAATAAAATCAGATCCTTTGAGTAAAGGCCATTTTATAAATATGACGGCTGTTAGAGGGGGTAATGATTTTATGAATGTAAACTTAATAAGATCCTGAATTATGCATGTCTACAAAATGTGAAGTCTACACTACAACAGTTTGAGTTTTATTGTATCTTTATTCATTATGTTTTCAGGATGGAACATGAGGCTACCCAGCTAGAAAAGCAGCACGTGCATAGCGTGTATGAAAATACAGCTGCCTACTTTAATGATCTACAGAGCAAAGCATGGCCTCGTGTTCGAAACTTTCTGCTGGAGCAAAAGCCCGGCAGTCTCGTTGCTGACATAGGTAAGCCATTCCTTGGAGTGGTGTGAAAGATTGTAGACTGTATTAGTTTATATGTTAATCATATGCACCCTTCAGAGGAATTGTTTTTGAAACTAATTTAAATTTGTTTTAAAGATTGTTTTTAAATTGTTTTAAAAATCATATTAGATGCTGTCTACCACTTGGTTTATTTTCTTGACAATCTTATCAGTTAACAACTAAATATGATTTTTGCCTTATTTTGATTGAGCGAAGCCTTAATCTGCCCATTTCCCCACAGACTTAGTGGTCTGTCATTCCCCTGGAGCCCTTTTCAAAAAATGGTGTTAATGGCTCAAATATTTCACATTTCATCTTCTTTAGATCTCTTGGCTTGAGTACTGCTTGTCTGCAATTTAGTGCTTTTTGTTTGTTCTAAAAGTCTTCCTATCAAGGCTTTAACATAAGAGAAATCTGATGCGATCACTGTTAAAAAAAAAAAAAAAGTTATGATCTGAAAATCTCCCTATGATCATTCATATAGACACCAAAAACTCATTTTCCTGCTTGGCCTTGTCTTCCCTGCACGTTCAGTTTGTATCTTGATTTTCTGTGGCACCTCCAGACTTTTTAGGGGTTTCCAGATCCTGGTGTGTTTGCTTTGTGTTTGTGTTGTGACTTCAGTGCTATACATCACATCACTGCAAACAAGATGCTCCTTTGCACAACTGCATTTTCCTCACTGTTTAGATTAATAAAATGCTCTTACGCAGCAAAGTGTAATAAATGTACACAATAAATTATGCATCTGCCTTATCCTATCGGAGGAAACCATTCTTTGAAGACGTTGTAGGCCATAATCAAAAGACAGTATATGATTCTCCTGCTGCTCTTGAGCAGTACCCCAGAAATACTTGATTGCTGTTAGTTTGAATATGTATCTTCTTTTATATGGCTGCACCATTTTCACTAATAATTTCAGGAAACATCTTATGGCATATGCTTATTTAACAGACAGCTTAACATGACATTTCTCAGCTAAAATTTTTTGTTGCCTCAATAGAATTCATTTGAAGCTTAGCTGAAGTTCTTTGAGGCTTTATCAGCAGGTATCGCAGTGGTTGCTGAAAGCTTAAGGTCACCCCGTGTTACAGTTTCAGCTGAAATAATTTAAATGCATGTGATACATCTGGAGAGGAGGTAGATGCTTACAGTTCCAATAAAAATATTCCAATAAAAAACCTCCTTTTATGAGGTTTATTAAGATCTACAGGAATCTGTCTATTGTGTTTATTTTTGGAATGTATTTTGGGAGGAGGGCTGCCTAATGGCACCAAAATTTTCAAAATTAGATATTCAACTGAAAATTTCCTTTTCTGTTTAATACCACCTTTTATTAAAATATTTTTGTTTGCTAGCTTTACATGAAGCATGGTAAGATACAATTTTGTCTTGATTGCCTTATTATTGTTCTTTCATCAAAATAAAAGACAACAGCATCGCCATTGCTAACAGCTTCATGAAGGAATCCACCTCCTAATGACTCATTTTAAAGTGAATCTCCTGCAAGTGTAGATTTTTAGAGTACTGAAAGTGTTGTCACTATTTAGCTTCATTCCAGAGAGGACCCTATGCTTCCAAAAACTGTGATTAAAAAGCCCCCCACCAAAAGCCATGTATTAAGCAACTGAAGCTTCTAAATTAATGTATGTTTGACTAAATGTGTTCCTTCTGCAAACACAGTAACCAATAAGACATTACACTCATTTCAAAACTTATGCTTTCTAACTAACAGTCAGAGCTTCATGTTTCATTTTATTGCATATATTGAACTGCATTAACAGTATTAATCTTTTCCATTTCTCTCAAGTGTTACTTCAAAGAATCATGCTCGCTTTTTGCTTTAGAAATCTGCTCTTTTTTCCCCACTGAAGTGTTGTGTTGCTCTCCAGCAGTTCCTGTGCTGTCTCTCTAGATAATGGTGCACATTAACATCGACGAGAGCAGCAGCGCTGCAAGAAGCAGTGATGTTTCTAAAGATAACTCCAGGCCTTTCAGTTGAATTACCAATACCGAGATGGTTCTCTTTGCCAAGCTGCTACCCCGTTGCTTGGCTGTCAACTTTCAGAAATTATTCTTCACTACTGACCCATAACTGGTGTGAATGTTTCCTAATCTAATTTTCAAAAGTGCCTGTTATGCATACAGTATTGAAGAACACCCTGAAAGATTTCAATTTAGTACAGCACAGTCCTTGAGAAGGCATACTTTTAGGTGGAAGACATTCTGGAACAGTTCATTACGTTTACATGTGTTACAATGCATTGGCACAAAGACAGAATGAGGACATGCCTGCGACATGGCAGGAATTTTTATGATTCACGGTTATTTCCAAGTCTGTATCTGAAGTTAAAATTGTCTTCTCTGACTTATGTCCATGACAGCTGTGGTTTAGGACTTCTTGGAGAGAAATGGGATGTGCTGGAGAGGGACTGCATGGGGTTTAGCAAAGACTGGGAAAGTACTTGGAAGAGAGATCTATTGCAGGTCATTGAAGAGACAAAATACGCTGGCTTCAGGAGAACCCCTGAACAGAAAGCAGTTGGAAGCTGGAAGGGTATTGAGGAACAGGAATGTAATGCTTACCCTGTTCTTACTCTTTCCTGGGCACCCATTTATGCTCATTGTTGGAAACGGGATACCAGGCTCTATAAAGGCTCAGTATGAAGCAGCGAGGTTGTTTTTTTGCTCTAAGATACGCAGTAGTGGCTGCAGAGGACCCCTCCTTCCTCCTCCCACCTCCACTTACCCTTCATTCCCAAAGAAATGCACATAACCTGGTATTACACAGGGCCGTGTAATGAGTATTTTTGTGGTGATGTTACACTCCTAACAGGGTGAACGTGTAATTTCAAACAGTCCAAATGAACCCTGCAGCAATTAGGCTTGTAGGAGCAAGCTCTCATTTTGTTTTCCAGGAAACCTTAGAATTAGGAAAGCCTCCTCATTATGTTCACTGCTTTGGGAGGGATAGCAAGTGTTTGGAACATACAACTTCTGATCTAGTATTCTTTTCTTTAGGTTGTGGAACTGGAAAGTATCTCAGTGTCAACAGTCAGGTGTATAATCTCGGCTGTGATTACTGTGGACCATTGGTAGAGATTGCAAGGAAGAAAGATGATGAAGTTCTGGTATGTGACAACCTTAACCTTCCCTTTAGGGACCAGTGTTTCAATGCAGTCATTTCCATTGGAGGTAAGACAACATACATGCATTCTGGCCCACAGCAAATGCAAATTTTTGGGGATCCTTTTCTTTCCATGTGTCTTCATTTCAGTTAAATTTGTTTTGAAGAAATTCCCTTAGAATCACAGCAGATATTACTGAAATGAATGTAGTAAACATGAAAAAAATATTGTTTCCATTGCACAGAGGCGCTGTTGACCAGGGAAGTATGTGGATCATTTGTTTGTTTATATGTGGTCTTGTTCACCCTCTGGAGAAAAGATTTCCTTCCAGCATGCATTTTAAACAAGTAAGACCCAATATAAACATGGATGCTCGCAGTTTAAACAGATTAGGTGGTCAAGATAAACTCTTGGTTCCTCCTTAGGATCTGTTTTGACCAGCAAATGCATTGAAATGAGAACTTGCTTTCTCTATAGCAGAACTTGAATCATGTTCACTATTATGTGTTATGAATACAAATTTCTCTTACAGTAGTCATGAAATAAGAATTTAAGAGCCATACAAGTGCCTGTTGTCTAAAATGAGTGAAGCATCTCAGCATCTTAACTCCTCTGACCTCTCTTTTTGAAAATATTACTCATAATTTGAGAAGTACAAACTGGAAAAGGGTAGATGAGGAATACTTAGAGTACCCAGTTACAGTCTACATTTTTAGCTCTACTCTTGCTTGAACTTCTTTCAGGCTGTTTCACTGTATCAGCAAAAATATAAAGCATGACCATTTTTATTCATAGCAATCAACAAACTACTTGAACTATGATAGAAATGTATTTTAAAACGTACTTTTCACACATGCAGGGTTGGACTAGGTGACCTCTAGGGGTCCCTTCCAACCCAAAACATTCTATGATTTTATGGTTCTAAAAGAAGGGGTGAATAATATGCAAGCACTACGTATAATAGCTTGCTTTCATGTTGGCTAGTTAACCAGTGAGCCCTATCCACATTTCAGGTCTTGTAGCATAATTTCAGTGCTATCAAATCAGCTGCCTTTGAAGGACAGTGTACCTAATGTTTAAACCAATTATAGGCCTGACAAGATTAAAAGTTCATGCGGTATTTCTGTACATTTAAGAATAATGGATTTTAAGGCCTCTTGAATAGAGACATGTTATGCCTGTGTCCATCTAATTCTAAATAAAGTGGTTTTCATCCCATTCCAGAGAATAGCAAGTATTTATGAGCATAGTCAAATATTCTTCTTGGCTTTGCTAGTATAATCCTGTTTATAGGATTTACAGTTCTGCAGAACCACTGGAGTGATTATATAATTTTAACCATGAAGAATGTTTAACTCATTAAACGAATTGCTTAGGCAGAGCTTGCACAGATGCCGTTGGTTGATTGGCACTTCTTTCTGGTGAGCTAAGCTCACGTGCTCCTACTGTCTCTGTCAGTTTTGATATTATTTTGCAGGAGCTTCTGTGGTGACATATGGCCTAACTCCAGTATGAGAGAAACTATCAGTTCCTTTCTCTCCATCTTGTTAAAGAAATTGAAATAGTGTTTTATATTTTTTTGCAAAGTTTGAGAAAATATTGATAAGAGTTAGGAGTACTTGGAAATAAACACTGACCAAACAGACCAGGGAACTCTTCTCAGGGTTTTCTACCGTGTGTTCTCAGCTGCTTGTGAGGGCCTAGCTAATATCAACTGCCAAGAATGTTTTTCTTGGCTTGTAGTAACAAAGCTACATTTTTCCCCCTTGATAATTTAATCATTGTTTTGAATAAAGACGGGGCTAGTTGGACACATTTTTCATAACAGCAGTGTTGAAATAACGCTATTTCTGCAAGTAGAACTGGCACATATAATCTAATTTTTCTGAAGGTATGGAGATATCTTCAGCTAAGAACATACACTATTATCGTAAGTTGTTATATGGGTAGATTGAATGTTTTTGCATATAAGTGGCTGGCTCCAAGTCCACTTGAAACAAATCACAGAATCAGTCGTCTTTAAGTCATTGGTTTGAATGAAATCTAGTACTGATGATATATGACAACATGGCAAACATGACCAATCTCAGTACAAGTTAATGTTTTTGAGAGTTTAGAAAGAAAATAGGTGACTCGGCTGTTCTCTGGCTGCTAAAATTGGTTCCTTCAGGTGCATAGGAAGATAGAAACAGTGTGGAAATCTTGAAACGTAGCTTCATTTCACATTGCAGTGAAATTTGAAAACGTGGAAATTACCCTGGAAAGAAAATTCAGATATAGTGATCAATAGTTTTATTTTGAATTTGACTTTTTATTTTTTAACAGCATAACACAATGTAACAAAAAATCATCATTCTCAACCATGCAATGTAGACTGAGATACTTCTCATTTTTTTTTCTCCAAAGCAATCTATAGAAGCAATACCTTTCTACAAAATCAAAGCAATGAAAAATATTTCGGTCTAAATTTTCTCAGAAGCTCTTTTAAAAGTGCAAAGATACAGAGTATCTTTTTACAGATACAGCTGGATTTGTTACATGGTGAAAAGATTTTCTGTTTTCAGTAGATAAGTCTGAAAACGGTCCCAAATACTAAAGCAAAACTTAGTATTACCTACCCCACCTAAAGGCCAGGCATTTAAGTGGAAGCTAGTCATGCTACAATCTGTTATGGGTGATGTAGAGAAACAGAAGCCTCCAGCTTACATGCCTGGCTTTTCTTGAATCCCTGTTTTGAGGTGAGATGAATTTCCTTCTTTGGGTGTTTCCTATTTTTATCCATTGAACATAAATGTAAAAGACATCATTCTGAGCTAAACTTGCACTGTGGTACCAATAAATTCAGCACTGTTGCTGACTTGCCATGAGTGATATTTGGGATATGGCAACTAAAATGACTAAACCCGTAAAACAGGTTGAAGACAAAAATGCTGTGTCCTTACTAATATTCAATACATAATGTCTTTGCTTTTTTTCAGTGATCCATCATTTTTCAACCAAACAAAGAAGAATCAAAGCAATAAAGGAAATGGCAAGGGTATTGGTACCCGGAGGCCAGATGATGATTTATGTTTGGGCTATGGAACAAAAAAATCGTCGCTTTGAGAAACAAGACGTATTTGTTCCTTGGAACAAGGCCTTGTGCTCACGGCATTTTTCAGAACCAAATCAATCTGGAGATAAGGGTGAGTTTGTGCATGCTGTAAAAAGCCAAGACATACACCCTGCACAGCTAGTCATCTCTGATTGCAGCTACCAAACCAGTCTGCAGCCAGAAACTGATTCAAAACATTCCCAAAATACGGACCATTGCTTAGCCAGAGCTTGCTGCATGAAAATTTCTGAGGAAGAAAACAGATTTTACAGTGCTCTAGGAAGATCTTTCCGCTCATGGTTTTTCTCCAGATCCCTTGATGAATCAGCCCTTAGAAAGCAAACCGACAAAATGAAGCCTCTGAAGAATGAAGGAGAATGGGCAAACACCACTGTACCCATTCAGCATTCGCGACACTGCAGTTTGGACTTAGGTCACCATGGGGCACTCTTAAAAGAACAAAGTTTAGATGATGATGATGTGTTTGTGGAAAGCCTCCCTCTCAAAAAACCAGCGTGGTCACCAGCCACAGATGCGCTGAAGGATTTAAGTTTAAATGGGGGACACCAAAGTGTAGCTCAGAGCAAGAGGGAAGAAGCTTCGTTTACAAATGGTCCAGTGGAAGACAGGGACTACAGCTGCAGTTGTAACAAAGATGGTGCTGGTAAGTCCAATGCCAGCAAGTTTTTCAAAAGAACTTCAACAAATGACTCCACTGACTCTGCATTGGATTCAGCAGTGTCTGTTGGGGACCAAACTGATGCCATGTTGGATACAAAAGCCTTCATGCGTTATTATCATGTTTTTCGGGAAGGGGAACTGTGCTCCCTGATAGAAGAGAACGTGCCTGAGCTTCAGATAGTTTCTTCCTGCTATGACCATGGGAACTGGTGCATTATTGCAGAGAAAAGAGGAACGTAGCGGTAAAGAGAACATCGCAGAATTCAAAAAGACTGAGGATTTTAAGCTGCTCCTTGTGCTCCTGTGATTGTGCAGTGTGACATGAAATTTGAATCTCATGTGGTTGCGTGCCATTCATTTCTGAGTTATTATCTCTCTACTCATTTAGCTATCTAATGCAAGGTCTGTATATAGGAATGTAAGTGGTAAACAATATTTATGTTTTGTTAAACTTTTATGAAGTTAAAACTGGAGTTTTATATTGCTTTTAGCAAATAATTCTGTTTTTAAATATAGTTTTCTATTGAAAAATAAAACCTTTTTATAAGACAAGGATCAGGGCATCTTTTATGAGAAATATCCTCGCAGTAGGAAGTTTAGGCTTTGTTCTTCAAATGCTGAAAATGTGTGACATTACTCCCTGCTCTTGAAGCCCTATAAATAGAGACACGGCACATTTAAAAACGTACTTGACTGTATGCTGCTGGAATGCATGCTGCAGAACTGGGAACAAGCATGGTCCCAGTGCTACTTAGTTTGGAGTAGAATTGTTAATGGGTAAAAGCTATGTACAAAATGAGCTCTGCCTCTTCTGTGATTTGAGGTTTGTGTTTGGGAGAGAATGGCATAAGAAATTTTTGACAGTATTTTTGACTTTTGTTTTAAAAAGAGGTTAGTTTGTGTCTCAGGTGCAGGCTAAGTTTTATATGTTAGCTCTCACAAATAGTTTACCTTCATTTCCTTTGCTGTAGTTTTTCATTGGTTATGTGTATATAGAAGTCAGAGGGATTCGTGAGAGTATCGGTATTATGTAAAGGTTACAAAATATCAAGTATTTGAGATACATGTATCTTTTTGATAAGCCTGGGAAGCGAAGATAAAATTAATAAAATTCCAGTGCATATTTGATCAGTTGTCATATTTGCTCTCCTCATTCACTGACATGAGAATATATATAAAATGATGTGTTAAATAATGTAGATAGGAAGAGGAAGCAAGTCCAGTTTGTATATAAAATACAAATATCTGTCTTCTGCAGTTCAAATGAATATTTTGAGACCTAAATGATAATGGATTGCTTAAACAACTTTGCCATTCCCTGTAAGACATAAATTTTGCTGAACACAGTACTTCATCATCGTCCCGGTTGTAGCAGTTGCCCTCGTTTAGTTCTTTACACCCAAATGATCTCACCCCTTTCAGTGGGAGACTTACGATGTGAAGTTACATGTGCTGTGGATAAAACCCACCCAGCTTCTGGAGATCAGGAGCAAAATTGTGATTGTTACCACCTGAAGCAGGGCTGGACTGGGCTAATTGGCTTCTTAGCACAAAGTTACTCCGTTTTCAGTCTGTGTTTACAGTCAGTGGTTTTAGTGTAGGGCACATCTTCAGCTGGTGTGATTTCATGGCCTTTAATGGAGCTGCACAGATTCACCCCAGAGATCAACCCTTTTGGTACAACAACTTTAGAGCGCCACATCATTAATATGTCTGCCCCATTAGTGAGCAAATAACTTTGAATACAAAGCAACAGGAGTGAAATACCAAACTTTTCCAGTCTGTGCTGTGTAAGTAGATGGGTTTGGGGTTCTTCCATAGAAAGCCGTGATGGTGCTGAGTATTTTCAGATGTAGTTGTCCAGGAGTAATTGCCACATGGTAATGTATTATAGATTTCTTTACTGGAGCAATGCCTGTAGAGCAATTGTCTTCCTCATAGTTTGGGATCCTTGTACTTTATCCTTTCTGGGTCCATACCGCTTGCACTCCCCACTGCCTTTTGAAAATAAAAGTGTGGTCAAAGAACCATGCATCTGAGACTTCTGAAATATTACTCCGCTCTAACTATTGCTTTTGATATAGCCCGGGGCTGTGGTTCTCAGACACTGGGTCCGAGCCATACTTCAGAAAACTGGCAACATTCCCTGCATTGCTGGGTCCAGCTGCTCATGGCTGAGGGGCCGCCCCTGCTGCATCCTCAAGCTCCAGTTTTAGGACCACAGTGCAAAAATGCCCATGCTGGCATACTGTGGAGACAGCGTGGGTCTTGTCGAGCTCCCTACCTCATCTGCAACGTGCTCCTGTCAGACAGGCGAGGCTTGCCTTATTTGTTGGGAGTTTCTAGAGGAGCTTGAGGATTTTAGTTGCTTCCAGAGAAGCTATGCCAGTGGATATTTGGCACCCCTGGAATTTGAGCTGTATTTAGGAAGTAGGGAGTTGATTTTCATCTTATATCCAGTTTTGAAAGTCCATCCCTAAACTCCAGCATGCAGAAACTCTCTTACACATATATAAAAATTTTTATAAAAATGTATGAATCTAAACTGACAGCTGGGTTTAGTTAACTGGGAGAAGGAACGTTACAATTTTGTTATCTGCATTTCTGCAGTCCATCTGTGGAGTATTCACTGTGCAGTCAAGTGGGAGGACAAAATTTGGGGTAAACTGAAAAAAGAAAGGCTTCCATTACAACAGAGATTCACTATCCTTGCAAGAGGCTGAATCTATGTTTCAGGCTCCAGTGAAAGCTTCCTGCTCTATCATCTGTCACCTCAAAGCCACCAAGGTACTTCAAACAGCTTTTGTGTTCGTAGACTTTCCATTTGTTGATTTGCACGATTATTTGTTTCTGTATTGGATTTTCTCTTGTTTTGAGCAGATGCCATTAAGTTGCGTTACGTACAAGTTTGGGCTGTATTGTTATAAATACCTGGGAGAAGGAGAGGGGAGGTTTGCTAAACCGCTTTCTTTTCAAATATTGAGCTTTCCTCTGAGGACGTATAATCACCATGTAACATAACTTCTGTAGACTGGGGATCAGTCAGCTGGGGTCATGAACGTGAGGTCTGCACAGCAAGTCTTTATTCCCGTATGCAGTCTCCCATCTATTTATGGAGGCTGCCTAGCTCTGTAGCAGCTTTATCATCTCGTAAGAAGCCGGATTACCTCACTCGGAGCGTGGTGAATGTCTGTCTGTCTCGATTGGTTTCTCTTTTGATGAGGCCCTTCTTAAGCAAAATGTAATTTCCAGAAGAATCCACATGATCCCAGTCTTCAGTAGTTTACAGACGTAGTTAATGTGCTCAGAGAAGTGTGTGTGCCATTGAAAAGTCTATAGTGAATGAATTAATAAGTAAATAAAACGCAGTTGTCCTTGCATGCTAAAACTCTCAGCAGTGTCCAGGCTGCAAGATCTGACTGTTATAATGTAAAAGGCAAATGTGTTCTTATATTTCTTGTCTGACAAGTGGGCAATATTGTCACCCCTGTTGTGCCAATAACAAACCTGCTTCTGACTGCAGTGGGCTAGGATTGCTCCTAAGTGGCTCATCTAGCTTGAACTGGCACATGGAGAAGTCCTGATTACGTGAGAAAAGATGCCATCTTTTTACAGTTTAATTCACTGGTATCATCACCAGTCTGAACTGGCTCAACAAAAGTTGCTACCTTATTAACTCTTACAGACTGTAATCCAAGTGGCCAATTGCAATAAAGAAGATACAGTTGAACAGACTTACTTTTGAAGGACTAATACAATTGCAATCTTTGATAAATGATATTTTGTCCTTTTTTTTTAAATACATGAAAATATTTATATTAGAAGTGCAGAAGTATCATTTTTTCGGTACTAATGGTGACTAACCTACTTTCTTCCAAGCTTATGGTATAGGAATTTTAAAAGCATAGGTGAGGAATGAAAGCTATAAATATTCTAGCAGATTTTTTTCTGGTACATATTTGTATACAAGTTACTTATGTGCAGAGTTTAAAATGCTGACTGACGAGCCGTGTATGTTCCACCAGCAAAATATTGTTAGTGAACCACCTGGGTAGATCCTGAATAGAAATAATGGCTCTGATCCGGCGTCCTCTCTGCCGTGTTATGTCTCCACCAGGCTGTCTTCATACCACTCTTGGCCTGTATTGGTATTGACATTGTGTTGAATCTTTTGGTCTACCCCCTTTCTTGCTCAGCACTTTTACAGGATTTGTGGCTACTTGAGTACTCCAGGAAAATGAAGAGTGTCAGTGTTAAATATATACAATTGTATATCTCTTTTGTGAGTTCAGCATTTCTTATCCTTACCGTATATGAATTTTGGCAGCTACCCATGATTTTATCTTCCAATCTGCTGGTCAAAACCATGCTTAGGTACTGCTCTGTAATCAAATCTTTGTCTGTACGTGGAACCTATTATCTGGCATTTGACAGAAAATAAATCCTACTTGGATAAAATATTATTTCCTGCAGTACTTCTGTGCTTTCAGATTAGTTAATAAATATATTAGCCAATGGAAACTCTGTGTCTGGGAAAGTTCTTAATGAGCGTTAAATTTGAGAAGATTCTGTTAGTGCTATTTGCTCATTATTAACTTATGTTAGACCACATGGACACGATGCAGAGCAGGTAAGCATAGTGATTTGCTCTGATACGGGGGAGTCTGTCTTTACTTTAGACAGCCATAGTCAACCTAGCCATAAATGTGATCATTTGAACTAGCTAAATAAAGGTGATGAAATGTGGTTTTTATTCACGTCAGTACTATATGTGCTGTTGATGACGGAAAAGCAGGATGGTCAGCAGAATCAACTGCTACAGAGCTACATTTTCTGTTCCTTCTCATCTATTTATAGTCACCCAGAACTAAGCTTTGTGGTACAAGACAACATTGAAGTATTACTTTGGAATTGTTGATGTTCTTTTTGCACCAATTGAAACCAGAAAAGAAAAAAGAATATAACTAGAATTATGCAATTGCCTGGTGAGGTTACAGCTATTGTCCTGGTTTCGGCTGGGATAGAGTTAATTTTCTCTATCCCAGCCAAAACCAGGACAGCTATACAGTGTTAAAAGTGTTTTTACAGTTGCAGTGATCATTTATTGTGCTTGTACAATTACAGTGATCACTTGTTGTACTACGATTATTATAGTAATGACTAAGGACCTAGTAGTAATTAAGCACTATCCAGATGAGTATTAATACACGCCCAGTATACGGCATATGTAATCTAATAGTATTTAGATTACGAGAAAGTAGTATGAACACAGGCTGGACAATAGGGCGGTAACAAATGTAATTTCAGGGGGATATGGAATGGTCTTTATGAAGAGGGAATAAATTAAATCTGATAGTATTGAGAAAGGGTAAGGAAAAAGAGCAAAGATAGGAAGCATACAGAGAAATGAAGGGGAATGGCAACGATGGGAGCAATCACAGCAGAGAAAGCGCAGTCGGCACTGCTGGATATTCTTAGGATGTGCAGAAGTCCCTGTTTTGACTGCTCTTACTTTCTGGAGGGTCTAGTTGACATCTCCCTGCTGCCTTTCTTTGCGAGCATGTGCAGAGGGAGGAATGCACCTTTTTCCCACCACGTGGAGTTCAGTACTCTTTCCTGTGCATTTCCAGGGCTAGGCATATGCAGAGGAAGGTTGGCTAGGGATAACAGTTTTTCCTTCCTTTGTATTTCCATCACTTCATTGCAGCATGTTCTGTTTTGATTCCTTTTATTCTTGCTGAGTGCTTGAGTTTGCTTTGGTTGAGTTGACCTCACTCAACTATGCCCATGATCTGGCGTTGCATTTGTTTTACCTAGTTACCTCTCCTACCAGTATAGTTGCACTGGTACAAGCTTTGCATGTAGAAAGGGTTGTATGAACAGATTAAACAAGTATTAAAGCACAAAAAGGTGCATATTTTCAGCAGTTATTGGATCCCAATGGCTTGCAGTTATTATTTGTACAGTAACTAAAGTATATTATCCGGAGTAATGAAAGGATTGTGCTGAGACTCCCCCTTCATGCATTGGGTATATGCTTGCCGTAGAAGAATGCACCAGGCATGTACCTGCATCTTTGATACTTAGATAAATTTCAAAATCTGCCTCGAGTGAACTACTAGATACTTGGTTTGCTACTATAGTAGTAAATATATTTAGCATTCTGCATTCAGGTGAATGTGATTGCACAGGTCCCCTTTGCTTGACTGATAATCAAGAGCTCCACTATTTCTATTTATTTAACTTCTGTTTCTTTCCATTTCTAATTTCATTTGTTTTCTTCTTTCTAAGCATTTCCTTCCTTCCAAAGACTCTCCACTTCAGCCCTCCTCCTTTCTATTCAGACGGATACAGCCAAACAACAAATATAGCAGTGGCACCTTGGATTACCACAAATATGCATGTATTTCTCATTTTTACCCTTAAATCTCTGTTTGTGATGATACTTCCAGGCTGTTTTCATACTTCTACCTCTGATAACTGAAGACAAAAGTGGAAAAAACCCCCAACCTTAATACCTCAAAGCATCATAGCAAAGCTTATTACAATGACCAATTTAGGTGATCATGGGCACTTTAAATCTCTAGTAGTGCAAAATGTAACGGTATCATCTACACATAATTCTCTTTTTCTTCCTTTTTTCCTTAGCTGTTATTTATCCATCATTGTCTTCACTTAGGTACCTTTTGAACCCTTTAAGCTATGCCTACATCCTCCTAGAGCTTGGGGTGCTTGAGGACAGCAGATGCCTCTGTTGCTGTTGTGGCAATTCAGCACCTGCGCCTGCTGCTTCTCCCAGTGCCCAACAGAGAAACGTTGTCTTAAATAGAATCCAAATAATTTTTTAAAACACCAACCAACCAACCAAATCCCCCCAAAACCAGCAACGGCAAAACAAAAAAACCCTAGCAGGAGGTGCTTCAGCAGTTATGATCATATCCAAACTGAAGTGGAAATGTGGGAGGAGAAAGAAAATATGGATATTATGAGTGGTGCTCCTAGCTTTGAAAAGATTCTTGGATGTAAATTCTTCATCCCCTTTAGCCCTGATGACAAGGTGCTACACTCTGCTTTGATGAGGGGTATGCGGATGGGTCAGTGGGCACTGGAGCGGTGAGATGGTATTAGGTTGCCCTCTTCTGTTGTGACAAAGTAGGTTGGTTTCTGCAGAATATTAACTGTTGTTACTGTTTGTACAGCATCTAAAATTCTCTTTCCTGAATGAAGACAGGATTGCTTGTATGGCTCTTGGTCACTTTGAAACTGTCACAAGTAAAAGAGACAAAGGTGAAGAAGGGGGGGGGCATCAACAAGCAGATGTTCACCCTATAGCTGAAAATACCACCTCTTACCAATGTGCTAACAGAGAAGTCTGTGTGTGCACAGTCAGATTGAAAGCTGATGTTCCTCTTGCACAAGATAAAAATAAGAGTAATTTGTGGGAGGCTTTTTGGTGAGGCAACATCATGTTCCTTTCTGTGTTTCTCTCCTGCATCTTTGTAGAAGATACTATGGTACATGTCAGGATTACTAAGAAGAAATCGACCCTTCACAGGTCTGCTTCCTTACCACAGGGCTGACAGGGCAGTCAGATTTAGTTCTGAACATTTGGACTGGGTAAAATGAAGTGTTTCTTGTGAAAGGAGGAATTAGCCACTTGGACAGAACAAATGCTCTAGTGCGGAGAAAGCACAGCCATTCAATATGAGGTTAAACCTTTCTACTAAAAAGAGGGAAAAGAAGCTGTTTTGTGGCTCACTGGCCAAAGCTGCTTTCCAGCCACTGTCCGAGAGAACACCAGAGGTGAGACAGTGATAAAATTAATAGAGCGCAAATCACACACAGCATCCCCAGGGTGTTTGATGTTTTATTCAGTGGCGTAGCCTGATGGAGGTCATTGCCTGTGCTGAGCAGTAGCAGCTCCTATCAACACCAGTAACAGTCAAGAGTGCTCCCTGCCTCTTGGGATCTGGCCCTCTCCATTTCATGAAGACTGGATACTCCATCATTGACCACTGGACCATTTAAAAAGGTTACTCCCAAGTAATAGTTCTAAATAACGAACAGGTACAAAGATACATGTGTATATATTTTCATAGAATCATTTAGGTTGGAAAAGACCTTTAAGATCATCAAGACCAACCGTTAACCTAACACCGCCATTTTGATGTGACCTTTTTTGTTTGGTTTTCTTTTTTTCTTTTTTTTTCTTTCCCTTTTCCTCTGCACATATTAAAGGTTTTGCTTACACTACAATACAAAGGTAACTGGCACTCAGTGCAGTTTCTGAAAGGTAACCAAACCGTTTGACAATGAGGAAGAAAGGACTAAGCCATCAGTACAAATGAGCTGCCATCCAGGGCATGTTTGGATGGAGGTAGTAGCAAAGAAGGGGAGGGTGCTTGAAGAACCACATTAAGAGAGTAACAGAAAACTGCTCAAGCCTGCAAAGTCTGACGTGACTGTGGGAGTAATTACCTCAAAATCTGATTCAAAGTCTTCCTTTGACTTCCCTGGTCTGTGTATCGATTGTTCTCAGAAATGCCTGTTTACCCTAGGATTTTCCTTTCTTTGATTCGGAGGAGAAACGAAGGTCCCTTGGAGGTTTGCTTTATGCTTAAATATATAATAGACCAGTCAGTTTAACAGTGGAACAAATGTTTGACCACAGTTGCCCGGGAGCGTTGCCGTAGTCCCTTGAGGAGCGAGCCACAGGCACACCCAACTCCCTTTCTCTCTCCAGGTTCTACCTGACATTAATGAGGAAACAAAAATAAAAATAAAAATCCAAGCATGAAGGATGGACTGGGGCTTGTGGCATGTTCCCGCTTGCTCCTTGAGCTGGGTATTCAAAGCACTGAAACCTTGCACCTGTATTCTTAGCTATCATGACAAATACCTAAGGCTCAGCTGGAGATACTGAATTCTGGAGTAAGGGGAAACTTTTCAAACTTACCTGTGCAAAAACTGTGATTCTGCACCTGAATTTGCTTTGAGTTACGTCCGCTGACTTTGCCGGTGTTTGGGTCAAGCTCCAAAAAGGGAATTTTGCCACAGAGGGTGCGTGCCAGATATTGGGATGCAGGTCTTCTGGAGCCAATATAGGGAAATATCCGTATGCAACCCCATGTGTCCTCAGATTCACCTTTGCCTTTCGGTTTTCATAAAGACCTTGCAGGAAACGCGAAGTGATTTAGTGCTGTGCAAAGAAGCCTTTCAAATACGAACTGAATATAATTGACGTATCTATGAAATATTAAACAAACCATTAGTGTCTCTGAGCAGGTTACCCACATGAGCCCTTCAGTCTATGCTGGATCATGTCTCTGTGGTAACATATTAGGCTCTGGCTTATTGAGAGTAAAGAAGCATAAATGAGAACTCACTGGAGACAGAGTATCAAAAACCAGGTTTAAGTGGATAAATACCAAAAAGAGATTTAATACAGCAGCTACATAAACAGTTTCAACATTCTTACACTGAAGTTTGAAATGAAGAAAAAGTCGTGTGCAGTGATAGCCACTTGATGATAATAAATATGGAGATTTCAGGGATGATGACATGGAAATGGATCGTTGGCAGATGAAACTGAAGTAAGGGAAAGTCACATCTTTGTGTGCTTAGGTCAGAAGTGTTGTCCCTGTACTGAACAGGATATAAGATGCCTGTGTGGAACCATGGAACAGAAGGATGGTCAAACAAGGGGGTGATGATTGCACATTCCTCAACTTCTAAACTTGACACACTGGAAACCAGCTGCGCCGCTGGTGTAGTGGTATCATGCAAGATTCCCATTCTTGCGACCCGGGTTCGATTCCCGGGCGGCGCATGCCTTTTCTGACCAGTCTGATAACCTTCTATGATGGTGTGACTGGCTGGGTAGATGAGGGGAGAGCAGTGAATGTTGTCTACCTTGACTTCGGCGAGGCTTTTGATACTGTCTCCATAACATCCTCATAGGGAAGCTCAGGAAGCATGGGGCTGGATGAGTGGACAGTGAGGTGGATTTGGAAGCGGCTGAATGGCAGAGCTCAGAGGGTTCTGATCAGTGGCACAGAGTCTAGTTGGAGGCCAGTAGCTAGTGGGGTTCCCCAGGGCTCAGTACGCAGCCCAGTCTTGTTCAACTTATTCATCAGTGACCTCGACGAGGGGACCCTCAGCAAGTTCACTGATGACGCAACACCAGTACAGGCTGGGGACTGACCTGCTGGAAAGCAGCTCTGCCGAGAGGGACCTGGGAGTCCTGGTGGATGACAAGCTGACCATGAGCCAGCAGTGTGCCCTTGTTGCCAAGAAGGCCAATGGTATCCTGGGGTGCATTAAGAGGAGCGGGGCCAGGAGGTCAAGGGAGGTTATCCTCCCCCTCTACTCTGCCCTGGTGAGACCCCACCTGGAGTACTGTGTCCAGTTCTGGGCTCCCCAGTTCAAGAAAGATGAGGAACTCCTAGAGAGAGTCCAGAGGAGGGCTACAAAGGTGATGAGGGGACTGGAGCATCTCCCCTATGAGGAAAGGCTGAGAGAGTTGGGCTTGTTTAGCCTGGAGAAGAGAAGACTGAGAGGGGATCTCATCAACACATACAAATATCTTAAGGGTGGATGTCACAAGGATGGAGCCAGACTCTTCTCAGTCGTGCCCAGTGACAGGACAAGGGACAATGGGCAAAAACTGAAACATAAGAGGTTTCAGTTGCATATGCGGAAGAACTTCTTTACTTTGAGGGCGACAGAGCACTGGAACAGCCTGCCCAGGGGGGTTGTGGAGTCTCCTTCTCTGGAGGTATTCAAAGCCTGCCTGGATGAAGTCCTGTGTAACATGGTCTAGGAGAACCTGCTTTAGCAGGAGGTTGGACTAGATCATCTCTGGAGGTCCCTTCCAAACCTTGCCATTCTGTGTTTCTGTGACATCAGTGGAGAGATGTCACTCTTGGTGAATTATGCAGCTCCGAGACACTCATGGTCCCCTCCTCACATCCTGAGGAGCAAACTATGAATGATGATGTTCAACCATCAGCATAGTCCATATCTGAGCTGCGTCCTTGTCAAGGGGTATTTGGTAGGGTGGGCTTCTCTGAGATGTTAGTTCACTGAAGGCCGCATTGGTTACATTGAATTGACATTATGAAAATCATTGCTGCAGCCTTTAATATCTACAGACTTGTGTTTTTTCTTAAATACATGGGGACTATAGAGAAAGGTAACATAATCAAGGAAATACCAGTGCATGATCTGGGGCTATGTTTCAGCTGGTTTGATCCTTCCAGTTTGTATGTACCAAAGCTGGCTGTTCCTGGATTGGTTGGGTATGTGCAGAGAATAACAGGGTGACATTTTTCTGCTGAGGCCAAGGTCATTGCTAATGATATCATAGCAGACTCCTGCATTTGTGTGCCAGCTTCCCCTCAGAACAAGTGCAAAGATTTGAAGGAATAAGTTGGAAGAATTCAGAAATGTGAGAGAGAGAGAGAGTGGATGGAAAAGCAATTATTAGGAATATTTGTAACAGTGCTGGAGAATGCCACAGTTAAGAAAGAAATATTAAATAAAGTAGTTTAAAAAATATTAAGGGAAAGGAACAAAAAATATGAACATGAAAAATAAAGCAGTGTTTTTCTCATATAAAATGGCCAAGAGTCTATTCAAGGGACCACAGGAAGTTTCTCAACTTTTTTTTTTTTTTTTAATTGAGAACTAAAAGCTCAACAAATAAATGTAGTTTCGCTGAAGTCTAGACTAAAGGCACTACACTGCCTGAGGGGATTAAGTGGATAATCAAAAACATTTTGTGGTTTCTGCTGTTCCCAGGGACCAAAAGTAGGGACAGAGGAAAATGAGAGATGGTAAATGAGCCAAATGGAAAAAAAAAAAAAACCAAAAGTCTGCAGAAAAAGATGACTTTCCCATATCCAGCTAGAGGCCAACTGAAAGTAGCTAAGTGTTATGAAAGGCAGAATACAAACACGGGATCTACAGCTATGATCTAAAGTCCTTGCTTTTGTTTGTAAGAATATAAATAGTCAGAAGAGTGCAATGGTCATTTAAGTAACTATTACATTTTGAATATTTGACTCAGTACAACTCTTTGAAGTTATTAAAAATGCATTTGACAAATTAGAATGAGAACATGAAGACTAACCGATTCTATAATTTAATATGATTATTTATTTATTTTGATAGGCAAAATTAGAAGTAAGATCTGATCACTGGGGGGGTCATTAGTCTGGGATTTTATGTAGGAAAATTACCTTTGGGTAGCAGTGCCTTAAACAGGCTTGGCTTATAAATAACTTCACAGGACCTAGATATATATTAAGGTGATTTCAGACTGACTTGTGTAATTGTTATCAAACCTAACATTCAAATCTCTGGGATTGCGGTGTGAATGGCACTGCTGGTAGTATCAAGTTTTATTCTCAGCTACTTACTACATGGCTAGTTCTTATTAAAACATACATGTAAGATTATCTCTAAACACCCACATGCCATTCATTTGAGGCAGAGGAACATGGATTTTCTGGGTCAGGATCTGACAGTTTAGATAACTTATTTTGGAAAGTACAGAGAGGAGTACTCTGTCCTAAGGAAGTGAATACAAAAGCCTCTCACTACCAGGGAATTATATTTAGAGATTTTGCCTGCAAGAGAATCCCCTCTGTTTAATTCTTCTCCAGCTGGGCCTTGTAAAGTGATTTCTCAGCAAGGCTTGTAAAGCACAGCATTGCACCAGTTACAAGCACATATGGGCGGTGGTACCTACATCAGTCTGTGGGAACTCTGCAGTCAGCTAAGCTATGTTTGGCATTTGTCTTGCATTGCAAAATCCCTTCGCAGATGCTGAACATTAGGCGACCACTGAGATGAGAGTCTAAAGCATCTACAAATCCTAATGACAAAGCAAAATCGTCTTTGCATTCTTATCATTAGTCAGACTAAATGATACCATATGATGAACTTCTCTAAGGCCATTAGAAATCAAAATTTAGGAAAAAACCCAAATTTTTGGTTCTTAAATATTTACACAAAAGTCATTAATAGGGGAATCAATACTTCTGGTTTAGTAGAAACAACAACTCCAGAAGACTGTTAGTTTTGAGTATAAATTTATGTTTACTTATTAGCACTTTAGGGGCTCCCAGAGCTATGTGTTACTGATCTGCTCCATGTAAGGAAGGGACGTACTGTGGTCTAATACCAGACTCCTTCATTAATCAGAGAACCTGCATGTGTTTAAAATGAATTGTTGCTGATTGTCCAGTCTGTGATTATACTGAATATTTGTATACACTAATAAAATAGAGATAAAATGCAGGTGACCTGGTAGTATTATTGTTTTCTACAATAATGGTAATATGTACAAAGTCGATTTAAATGATGCCTAAAATGTTTCACTCAGAACAATAAGAGACACAAAAGCTTCAGTTTTCCACTAGGTGTCAGTCAATCTATTTCTTTGCTTAAATAGGCTCTATCTGCAGAAGAGAATTGGGAGTAAAACGCAGATGCAGAGCTGCTCTAAAAATGGTTATTTTTTTTTGTGAGTATCAACCAGAAGTATTTCGGAAGAATGAGACCAAATGGATGACTTTTGTGTTTTAATTGTGCCTCTATGTTTTCTTGTTTGCTTTACATTTTCCCTTTAAGAGCAGTCAAGAAAAAACCCACAAACTCCAAGCCCGATACAGCCGATCCATGAGTAAGCAATTCTGGGGAAAGCAGAAAGCAAGAGAAGAGGCAGGCTGGCCCTGCCTACAGAGATGCTGCTTGGTTATTTCATGTCAGTCCTGAGCCAGCAGCAGCAGGATTTGAACCTTTCAAGGGGAGGGTACCTGAGATACCTCTCCTTGCAATGGGAAGCAGAATCCAACACCTTTCAAAGAAGCTCCAAAGCATCAAGCTTTTGAACTGCTATTGCACTAAAAAGAAGACAGCACCTTTAACAGTGCAAGGCATGGTAAGGCCCTTGGGAAAGATCTTGAGAGTGCAGGAAGAGTGCAGAAGCATAAACCGGGGAACGATTGTTGAAGGGAGGAGAGAACAAAAAATAGACGCAGAGAGAGGAGTGTGCCAACATGGATTTGAAAAGGAGAGCCAGATGTGACTCTCCCTAATGGTAGCCTTGGCCCTGTGCCGCTGGCCATAATGGCAACTGAAGATGACCGACTGCTTCTTGTGCCAGCCTTGACCAGACCGGAGCTGCCATGGGGAGGGCAGCACCCGAAGGGCATGCAGGGAAGGAAAGAAAAATGACGGTGTAGAGCAAGATGCGCCGACTGGACAAAGTGAGCCTGGGCATGCTACAGAAAGCGCAAGAGGAAAGAACACAAATAGAGTGTTTTCAGCCTGGCTTCATAAAAATCAAACAGCCTGTCTCTTGTGCGAGTCTGTCGTGGGTATGGAGTTTCTAGTAATGTTTCACATGTGCAGCTGCTCTGAACAGGTTACGTTCACATGGGCTTGTTTATCCTGGAGAAAAGGAGGCTGAGGGGAGACCTTATCACCCTCTACAACTGCCTGACAGGAGGTTGTAGTGAGGTGGGGGTCGGTCTCTGCTCCCTGGTAACAGGCGATAGGACAAAGGGAAATGGCCTCAAGTTGCGACAGGGCGGATTTAGGTTGGACATTAGGAAAAATTTCTTCACCAAAAGGGTTGTCAAGCATTGGAACAGGCTGCCCATGGGTAGATGCGACGCTTAAGGATATGGTTTAGTGGTGGGATGGCAGTGTTAGGTTAATGGTTGGCCTTGATGATCTTAAAGGTCTTTTCCAACCTGAACGATTCCATGATTCTATGATTCTTTCATTGCCTGCTGTGCTCAGGTAGATGCATTAGCATGGGTGACTCAAGACTGTTAATGCCTGAGGCTCTGTAAAACCATCACTCTGAGAGCTGCAGAGTCCTTCTCCACCCCAGTTCAGTAAAGATTGGCAGTGTACCTATGGGAACAACGTTCTGAGAAAATCTGATCAAGGGCAATGATGCAAAAGCCAGAGGTACCTGTTAAAAGAGAGCAGCAGCTTTGTGATAACAATTCAGTTTATACCCCATGTTCACCAGGGAACATGTTAAAGACTAATTGTGCTCTGGCAAGATGAAGCCCTTGCTGGAGGAAATGGTGAGCAATGCTCATAAAGGCAGCAGGGAGAGGGATGGGCTCCTCTGTGGCTCTGGGCTGTGTGATCTGGCAAAGTACAGACTCAAAAGGAACCACTAATGTGGTATTTTATTGTACAGCCTGTATTTTCTACACTGGAATCAGTGTCAGTCTTATCTTTGTGATCCCTGCCTCTCCTCCTCAGATAGAGAGCTTTTTTTGCTTGCTGCTAACAACTTTTTTCCGTAATCCAGAGAGGTCTCTTACCGCAGCAGAATCCACCCTTCTTTCACATGCTCTTCACTTCTGCTCTTCATTTATTGGTGTAGTGTTTGCCTCTTGTTTGCTGGGCTGCCTCTTTTCACTGCTGTGAAGCTCTCCCATTCACCTGGCCATTAGGTTTCTCCCAGTGGCCATTACAGTGATGGGAATGTTATTAAAGTAATCTGGTAAAAGAGTTATTAAGACATATTTTAACATAAACTCTTCCCCAATCTAAAAGTTAGGTTATGATATTTGTTATTGCTCTTCTTTATTGTTTAAATATTGGTTTGGGGGCCTGGCTATGTACGATGGAGAAAGAACAATGTGTTTTTGTGGGTCTGTTTGTGCAGCTTTGCAAGATGCACAAGAGGGGACAGACTTGATGGCAGCTACAAAAATCCCGCAGGCTTCTTGGTTTGCTCTTCTTCCTTCTGAAATACCCAGATCTGTATCTCATTTTACATAAGAAAAGATGGAGCAAATCAGTTGTGCTAGAGGAGGGGTAGTTATAAGAAAATGAAACATCACTCTGTTCTTGTCTGGCAGAGGGGTTGTTGGGGGCAGCGTGAGACTGGGGCCCAGGAGGTCCTGGGGAGCAGCAGCAAGGCTTTGCAGGAGGACCTGGGAACCGGGAGTTCCATGGCTATGTGCTGTCCTCCAGCAGCTCTCTTCATCCATCTTCACCCCAGGGAGACTTTATTGTGGCCTTTCAGTACTTAAGGGGGGCTTATAAGAAAGATGGGGACAGACTTTTTAGCAGGGCCTGTTGTACAAGGTGTAATGATTTTAAACTAAAAGAGGGTATATTTAGACTAGATATAAGGAAGAAATTTTTTACAACAACAGTGGTGAAACACTGGAACAGGTTGCCCAAAGAAGTGGTAGATGCCCCATCCCTGGAAACATTTAAGGCTAGGTTGGACAAGGCTCTGAGCAACCTGATTTGGTTCATGTCCCTGCTCGTTGCAGGAGGGTATGACTAGATGACCTTTAAAGGTCCCTTCCAACCCCAATTATTCTGTGATTCTATTCTATGATTCTTTCTTTGTTCAGCTCAGCTACCCTGCTTGTAAAAATGAGAGTAAAAGCAGCTCCTATCTTCGCAGAGTGAAACACTCTGTGCTTCAACCCCTCAACACCAAAAGCCTTATAGTGTAACTTCGGGGAGACGATAAAGAATGTTGAAATTGTCTCTTTTTGCCCCATGGTACTATAGTAAACAGTGAGTTTCCCCACTGGATCAGACATGGGAAGACTCTTCCCAGAAACATGCTGATTTGGAAGGTGTTTTTTTCTTTGATTGCCAAGGAACATATTCAGGTATTGTTGTTAATAGCACACCTGCATTTGCAATTTTTAAAGCCATTTATCCAGCAGAGGCTGTGCTTTGAAGGTCACCAGGAACTGGCTTCTGCCATCCTTCCACTAAGATGTGGGTCTGTGAATAGCTCGGCTGCAAGCCGATAGGAGTTTGTTTTGACTGGCAAGGTAAATGTGGGAGGTTTGGGACCTGAATGTCACATGTATCTTAGAGGAAACTCTTCTGTATGAGCTGGAGGCTCTAGTTCAGCCCTACCTTTTCCCCTGTCCCTCAGTTATTTAGTTATTTAGTTGTTGTTTAGTGCTTGCATACCTCTTCAAGTCTTATACTTTTCTTCCTTTAGTCTGATGTGTTTCGAATCAAGCCCATACACATTTTTCAGTCTAAAGGTTCTTAGAGCTTATTTGCACCAGGGGTATTTGTTTCTGACAGCGCAGGGCTAGAGGAAGGAGCTGATGCTCCCGGGAGGATGAGCCAGGAGTGCCCATGGGGAATTGACCTATAGCAAACCTACAGGAACCAAGCCCCAACAAAATTAACTGATTGTGTTAAAACTGCAGTTCTACTCAAGACTGATGTCTTCAGTGCTGGAATGGGTGCTGCTATTGCACTGCAAATATCCACGGCTTGTAGCTCAGCTGCGTTTTCTTCCCCGTTGACAGAAACCTTGGCTGTGAAGTATGGGAATAAAACGTGGGATGTGCTGCAGTCAAGTTTTGTTTTGCTGTTGGAATTTTCACCTCTGTAAAATCATTCCAGAAAAATGTTTTTATTTATGATGTTTTATTTATTTGCTATTTCTATGACACATACTTCAGAAATTTAAGAACCCTCCTTTGTTTTTCTGTGTGTATGCAGCTCGTTCCCAAGAAACGGTGTGGCTGCATACTTGTTTGAGCTGGAGGCGTGAGGGAAGTGCTGGCTCCCAGTGCTTGTCCCCAGTTTAACAGATGGGAGCTACGGCTTTCTGTGTGCATCTGTGGAGCTACGTAAGTAAAACTGTTTCCTACAGAGGTCTGCAGGGCAACAGCTTTCTCCTGCCACGATGCTGAAATGGAAATGCTTGCTGGCTGTTTTCCTTCGAGGCTGGTGCTGTGTCCTCGTACAGCGCAGCTTTCTAATAGCTGACTTCCAGTGAGCTTCTGAAATGCCGAGCAGCTGAAAACCCATCATATGCCTCTCATTGTAGGGAATATTGGCTGCTGGACAGAATTACCGATCCTTAATTACTGTGTCTGTACAGACTATGATCTGCCTGGAGCCATAATCAGATATAAAAAGGCTCTGAAATAAATCTATAGACCAAGTTCTATATTTATGTAAAGCCCTGACAATTGAGCAGGCATGCCAGCACAAGTTATTAATGCCACCGTATTTTTATCATGTGAATACAACTGTGTAGTCAGTGATGGTCAGGGTTTCTGGACATGGCACTGCAGCCACACAAACAAGAAGGTATTTCAGCCAGTTGGTTGCATTTGAGAGTGAATTTCATACTTGCAATTCTGTGGTGAAAGGAACTCACTATACTTGAGAAGAAGAAGAAGAAAGAAGCAGCTTTTCTCAGATTTTTTTTTTTTTTGGAACAACTGCACTGATTTGGAGACTGTAATTCCCTGAGGAAGCTGTGTCTCGGCTATAAATACCCTCCGAGCTAGCTCAGCGGGTTTATCTGGACTGGGATTAATTTGTAGGTGTTGCATTTGACTCTCACAGGGGGAATATTTCTTATTCTCTGTGGAGCAGTGATGAGGAAAAATGACCAAAGGAGAGTCTGAGAGATCTTTTAATGAACAGCTTCCTCCACTGCTACTCTGTACTCCTCGGTCAGCCTCCCAGCCTGTCCCAGAGCTAACAGCCAGAGGACAGTTGGCCTCCTGAGAGCAGAAGGTGAAATAATAGCCATGTTCCTTTGTCACTGTATATGGCTGGTTTTAAATAGTAAATCTTTTTACAAGTTAAACCTAAGTCAAGCTGCCTGTGATTGCCACCCCCACCACCACTGCGAAGCGGGAGGAGGCACCTGGTTGTGGTGGGCCTGCTTTTAGCTGGAGCCGGGCATCTGCCCAACTTGCAGTTATGTTTCCTACACCAGAAGAGAGCAGGGCAGTGGGGCAAAATGTGGAATTGGGGGGGTGTGTAGATATCAGTCCGATTAAAGAAAGTTAGAAATACCGTCGTGAGTGAGGCTCTGGCAGGAAGCAAGTTAAACTTAATGTAAGGTTGGCTCTTGCAGAGTATTTCCCCAGCGGAGAGCTGCTGGCACTGAATGTCCTTGCCCATGTTTTCCCCCTCATTTTAAATCCTAAGATGCTGCAGTATTAGAACATTCACAGAAGAGCATTGAATTTAGCGGTTGAAACGGCCCAAAGAGGGGATCAGTATTGTCACTGTTCTTCTTGAGATCACTGCATGACCTTGAGGAAATTGATAGGTGACGCCCAAAAGCACAGGATGAGTCCATTTGGAAAGAGGTGCCACAAGAGACATCATCTCCATCCACGGAGCAGTAGGCTTATTCGTGTTTGCTGAGAAAGAAAGTAGGTACTTTTCCCCCCCATCATAGCTATATCACAGGAAACGTGGCAGCCAAAAAGATGACTGAAAGCCAAATTCATTTTTATGAGGCCCATAAGTACCGTGTTGAGCGGTGGCTGGCTCCTCAGCAGGTGAGTGCTCACGTGTGATTCTCAGACACTTGGACATGTGGTATCAGCAGAAAGCAGCGACGGAGAGAGGCTGTGCTGTCGTAGTTTGATCTCACTCCCGATTAAAAGCAACTGGGTGCGTTTCTTGCCACCACACAGCTGGCTTCCCTGAAGACACCGAACTGCAACACAAGTTACAATGGCTGCTTTTCCAGGCTGACGGAAGAGTGTGCTCGGCCAGTTCATTGCCAGAGTGGGTCTCGGTATCATCAAGAGCAACTGAGTTGTGATGCAGGGCACATCAGAAGCTAAAGGTTTCTTGCTCTTGGGCAAGAAGAGCCAAGTATCTTAGAACAGACAAACACCTTTTGATGATCCTGAACTTGTGGGTGCCTTGTTTAGTAACTTAATCTCCATATTTGAAAATAACTAGGAAGGCTTATTTATCTTTTCTGATCGAGTTCTGATCAAGTTCTCCTCTTGTCCCAGCCAGGGAAGCTCCTCTTCCATAAACTCATGCATTTTAGGGGAAAGGCTGGTTGTTCAGAACTTGAGCTCTCCGAGAGGGTGATGACAGGCCCCTTACCTCCAAGCACTGCTAAACATGATGCAATCTATAAGCAAAATAGGCCACCCAGCCTAAGCTGTGCATATGCCTGTGAAAGGTTTTGCATCAGATCGGGGTGGGCAAAGGGAGAAGGAAATGAGAAACTGAGGACTGAGCCTGACCTGGCTGCAGTGCTGGCCCTGGCGGGATGGAGCAACCATCGTGACCAAAGAAAACACACAAGCAGTGGAGAACTGCTTGAAAAAGAGAGTTTGCAGGCTCTAACAGGAGGTTTGCAGAACAGAAAGTGGCAATACAGACAACAGGAGGGCTGAAACAGCAGCAAATGGTTTCAGAAGCTATCGCTGTTCAGCCCCAGCTGCCTGCTCCTGCAAGGTTTTAGAGAGCAACCAGACCATCTTCTCTGGGATTGGGAAGCATTTGGGAGATTGTTGGCGCTTTTGTCAAATGAAGTGTGCATCTTTAAATCACATACAGTATGCTTGATTAATAATCAAGGTAAGGAAAGAAGCAGTATTTTTAGAGTGGTAATTCCTAGGGAGCAGCACCCTGGGAAACACCTCCTTATAAAGGGCATCTTGTACGCTATTCTGTTTCACTGCTTGAAACTTCTACAAACTGTATGTATATTTTTCATCCCAGTTTATGATCCCCTGGAGCATGATAATGGGTATAAAACATGAATCTGATTTGTTTAAAAATATTAATCCGATTTTTTATTTAATGGTACGCATCTGGGCACGACTGATAACAAAAACTTACAGCATCTTATCTCTTTGAGGAGATAGCTAAATGCGATGCCATTCATCACGGTGATAGGTAGTTCCTCAGGCGCAAATACGCACGTATCACAGTCTGTGCATGATGACGACCAGATCCAGCTCTGTTTTCTGTCTGCTCTGCGTGGCGCTATCGACAAAGAGCTACGAGTAAGGGCAATGCAACCCTCGCGACAAATCCTTCACAGATGTTTGGGTTGCTCTCCTATGCATTCCTCTGGCAAATTTTAAACAAAGCCTAGAAATCTGTGTTAGCCACAGAGCATGAGCATAGCCTGCAAATAAGACTTCTCTCTTGCAATCAGTCCAGCATTTTGTTTGAAACTGGATTTCTTGTCTTTCGGTCAGGTTAAAGCTGGTGGCTGGGCAAACGCTGCCCCAAGATTTGCTGTGTTGAGAAGAGCCCTGGGGAGCAGAGGGCACCTGCAGCAGCCCAGGGAGTGTGTGGGATGGGGTGCTTGTGCTGGGTCATGGTCCGACAGCAATGCCACGTCTTTGTCAGCCAGAGCTGACTTCAGATTCAGTAACCACTTTAAGGTAAATATCCATCTGTGGTTTCAGCAAGCTGGGACTACTATGAATGGACGTTACCAGACATGTGGAAATACTTTAAAAATCATCCTCATAATCTTTTAAATTACTGTATTTTCTTTTTTTTTTTTTTTTTTGAGTCTATCTAAGCATTCTTTAAGCCAGGTTTATCAGCTCCAATATGTCAAAACTTGTTCCTGTGATTAGCATGCAACATTGAGGTTGTTTTTCAAATATTCTAGTTGCATCTCTAGTTCCAAAATAAATCCTTTATGCTCTAGCTCCCCATCACAAAGTGGGGTTAATAGCACATCTGTTTCACCTCTTGTCTATCAAAAGTAATTTGATTTAGAAATCTTTTGGAGTTGTGCATAGGCAAGAAGCAGCTCAAAGGAAGACTTGTTCTCATCTTGGCCTCTAGGTTTTTTTTTTGTTTCAGCATCTTGCAAAACTTGCCTTTTCAGTTTATGATTACTGAAGCACAAAACCCATATTTATTTTGTTTTCCCTTGAAGTTCTGGGGAAGTCTAACTAGGGAAACTGAGGCACAGAGGGCATGAGGTCTATGTAGGAAGCCAGGTCGAGGGGCAGGCTTAAGCCATTCAAAGAGCCTGGGTTGAGTTCCCACTTATGCCAAAGGTTTTGGGATTATTCATTCGTCTCTGAGGCTGGGGCAAAACCTGGCAGGGCAGTGGGAACAAGGCAGGCGGGGAACCAAGTCCTGCACAACCTGGGAAATAGTCTTGCCCCAGCTACTACTTCTGGGACTGGTTCCTGTAAGAATTAGGCAGAAGACAAGTGAGCTTGTTTGTTTAGACGCACAATGTTTGCCTTTATTTCCCTCTATCTTTTCTAAGGGCCGTGACGGCACTTCCTTCCTACTTCATTTGTGTGGCTGCCTGAAAGGGATATATCTAAATAGGGGTCAGAGCCACTGCAGGGCAGTTTGCTTGTTTGTTAAACAATATGGGAAGAAAACAGAGGCCGTGAAGAATACTTCCCTCCCCTCTGTGCCCCAGGGAACATTCTTTATAAAATTTGGCAGCAGCTCTTTCATCAGAAACCAGCAAACCACACTGCACAGAGTGGCTGGCCCTGGAGACTGTTTTAGCGATTTAACAAGAGAGGAAGAGGAGGCACAGGAAAGAAGCTTTAAAAAAAAAAAGAGGTTGTAGAAAATCTCTAAATCAGGAAGATAGGGTGTTTAAGCAGTAAAAAATATGTAGCATTTTTCAAGGAATTAAAAAAGAAAAGCATGTTGGGCTTGCCTTTCTGCATGGTGCATTATAAACAGGAGCAACATATCATGTCATGTCCCAGACCATGCCGCTGATCGATTTAAAAGCATACTCTCCCTCTCCCTCTCTGACAGTGACCATGACAAGATCGGTCAGAAAAACAGCACATGAAACTTCCTGCAGGCTTGTGTGAAAACTATGTCCAGAGGTAAGCCCAAGTGGCTAATGCAGAAATCGAAACATGAAAAAAATAGCAGGAACTTCTGCAAATATATTTGTCCCCAAGCTCTGCAAAAACCCCTCCTCTGAAGACTAGTAGTGAATTGCAAATGTTAAGGATATACTGAAAATAATTACTTCTGTAACTAAGCTGATGGTGCCAGAAATCAGCTTGTTTTGCCTTCTTTCCTCAGACAACTTGGTGCAATTTTGAATCCACGCTTCTGGGCTCTTGTTTCTACTGGTAGGCTGGGGATATGGTTCCATCCAAGCCTAAAACTTTAGACACTTGACACTCCCCAAGGTCTGCCAGTTGCTTAGGTTTTTATCAAATACATGCCTAACAGTCTGTTAGCCGTGACTGGCCTGCTAAAACCTCTGTACTTGGCAGCAGCGGGGCCTCTGAACTCCGTCACTGCTCTCGATGGGTCATTCACTCTCTCATCCATCTTGCCTTATCCAGTAGGATGCTTGGGGCATAGCCTTCCCTCCTTCCCCAGTCCCAATAAGTCTGATGAATTGAACCTATTTCGATAACTATTCTGCCTGATCTTGTTTGCAACTAATGCCACGAGGCGAGTGCTTTACCTAGAAGGTGTTATGCTATTTTTTATGCACAAGCATTTATTCTTGTCATAGGCTGGGAAGGGGAAGAAAGCAAAATGTGAATTTTTTTTTTTATTTTTTTAAATTTTTTTTTTTAAGACTATGGTTCAGGTGTTAGCTAGAAAGTTGCTACTTTTGTACGTGCTCAAGGTCATTCTTAAAAGACCTCCAAACACAACCTAACGTGTTTTCAGATGCCTCCAAAGCCAAATCAGGGAGCTTGTAGACCAAGCACGGTGTAGTGTTAGTGATGCTAGGTGTACTGTTAGGGCCCTGGAATTCAAGAGTGGTTATGACTGCTTCTCAATGTGGTTTCTTTCCACTTCAATTCAATACTTGCCCTGTGTTATTAGGAAAATGTGTTTCTACGCTGCTTGTACCATTTGATCTGAGGAGTGTGGCACAGAGATGAGGCGCCCTTGGGGGAAGAGAATCACTGTTAGTTCTCACCTTGGATTTCGTTTGCTTCTTCCCCCCACTGGGAGGTGGAGGCCTCACGGTTGCTGAGGATTTACAGGAAGCAGCACCAGAATTTCGCAGTTTCAGTATTTGGTACGTGCTTCTCGAAGGCTTTAGATAACCGAGTATAGTGTCTGTGCAGAGGGAGGGCAGGTGCTGTTTCCCAGACCCATTACCTCAGTGGACCTCCTTTTCTTTTTAAAAAGGTCTAGCAAGGCTTTCAAAACTGCTTTTCCATATATCGCAAAGCAATTTTCGTTGTTACCTGTTGGTGAACAAAATTGTTCATGGGTAGTAAAATTTTACCATTTTTCTTGTTTTTACTTAAATTATGATTTGAAGTAGTTCTAGCTTTGCAGGCAAGTCACTGAGCTGAGATATTAAAAATAAATTTGGATTATTATTTATATTACCATTACTGAATGCTTTATTACTTCTTGATAACTTTAGAAGCCCTAGTTGATAAATGAAGTAGGTGACAAAGGCTTCAGTAAGAATTTTTATCCTGTGGGCATTTAGAAAAGTTAAGGGCACACACTGCAAAATTCCCTACCCCCTTTTTATGTTCCAAAAAAAAAAAAATGCATTCCTATGGTTCAGTGAAAAAACCCCATATGTGCTCTTGAGAGATTCTGTTGTGCTGCTGTGGTACTGGCAGGTATTTAGAGAAATGAAAAGAGTACAGACTGCTGGAGACTAAATGATTGAGTTAAAACAAATATTTTGGTATCTTTGCATTCCTTTTCAAATGTTTAAATGGACTACTCAAAATATGCTCTATTGTACAACTTTCCCCTGTGGCAGGGGTAAAAAAGTGGCCTATAGGAACTTTGCTAACGATACCGTCAGTGTTTCTATAAACTTGAATTATAGCTTAGCTGAAGATTACATGTTTAACCAGCTCACAACAATGCCTTGACCTAAATTTATTTTATTTCAACTGGTTTTGAAACAAAGGAGAATTCTTACCAGATGACCTGTTTGTTTTGAATAGGTATTTCAGACAGCTATGTCACTAAAACATGTTGGAAGTGTTTGGGCAACTGGGTCCTCATCTTCCTTTTAGAAGAACCCTTCCTCTATTACCCACACCCTGCACACCATCCTATCCTGGGCTGCGTTATGAACGTGCTTTACTTCTGCTACTAGCTGGCTTATTTAAGAAAATGTCTGTTCTCTAAAATGACAGTCATGTGATTTAACTGAGGCCACCCTTTCTTGAAATTCCCATTTCATTTGCTAATAGTCTTCCAACTTCTCTAATAAATGAGGCGCAAGCCCCCGCAAACCAGAGCCATCTCAGCTATACTGTCCTTTTTGCTTAAAACTGGCTTATCACATCATATCATGGAAAATGCTGTTTAATTTTGCTCAAGACATACGTAACTGTACTGGCACTTTTAACACTCTACCTTTTGAATTTGGATTTTTGGAACAGTAATATTCTTTCATTCACTGAGAATTCTGTTCCTAAGGGGCTTTTCCATTTTTAGCGTTATGAAGTATTAAGAAATGTCTGCATGGGTGAGGAGCAACTGTGATGTTCAGACCCACCGCATCACCCTTTTATTGCTTGAGCTAATGAAGTGACTAGCAGAAGACCGGTACCTGGAGAAGCATACCCAACACATGTGCTGTAGGGCTTTTTCTTCTCCTTCTAGTAACAAAGATAATTGAGCCTATGGAATAAAGGGTTTGATTCCTACTGTGATAGGGAAATTGTGCTTATCAGTTATAGGTCTTTCTGGGTTTTGACTATACGTTAGAAAAGCAAAAGAGTCTCTCAGTTGTCAGGTAGCCTCCCCATGCCACTCTTCATGCTCTTGGCCCATAGCATGGAGGTACTCTATCTTCTCATTTAAATGAATGTCCACTTCTACAAAACATAAGCAAACTGCACTCCAAAACCTCCAGTGTAATTCTTAAAGACTTGCTCATTAGCAACTTCCAAAATAATTGAGTTACCTAATCATAACTTTATTTTTGACACCATATCGATTTCTTACTTGACAAGGCAACGCTAGGTGACGCTTCCAGGTGAAAACTGCAAGTCCTGTAATCATACCAAAAATGAAAAGAGAACCTATTTTAGGTCTTCATGACGCTTTATGGAAGCTTGTGCAGGAATGATTCCAGGGTTTTAGGCTGCACAGTTTTAAATGAATGACTTACGCTCTTGATGCTTCTCAGGCAGAGATTATCCCACAGCCTCAAAGACCTCTTGCTGTGTGGAAAATGCCTTTTCCTTTCCTTCTGCCTCAAATTTTCCATTAACGAATTTTCATCCCAACTTGTACGCCCACTCAGCTAGTTTGAACTCTTCTTCTGTGTTTTTATGACCTTCCAGTGCTAGTAGACATTTACTACATCCCTCTTGTCTAGCGGCCAGATTATGTGTATAGACTCTTTCTGTATAAATGTACCCCTTCAGTGCCTTAATCTCTTTTGATGGAATTTTTTTCATCTTTGAATTCTTTCCCATCCTTCTCTGCTCTTTACTGTCCTTGGCCTCAGCTAGGAAGTTCATTTCTTGCGAGCATTCTGGATGCCTCAGGCAATACAGGAAAATACAGTAGGATGGGTGCAGAGGGGAGAGGAAAGGGCGCAAGCCATGCCTGGGCTAGTGCACAGTGCAAAAGAAGCATGGATGCAAAAGAAGCATGGATGCAAAAGTTGCGTATTAGCATCAGTAATAAGAACAGTACTTACTTCACTTTCACCTCTCAGTGCTGTGCTAGTCGACATTTTAGACATTGACACCTCTTCTTGCAAGAGAAATTGTATAGCTCTGAGCTGACAGATGGGAAATAGTTGAAAGTAATTTTTCAGAAGTGTTTAATATTGCCTTGTATAATGGGTGCAGTCAATGGCTGTATTGACAAGTTATGGTATAACATAGTCAAAGGAGTTAGCATTTCATCTTTGCAAATTTAACATATTGCTCTATTAAAACAGTATCTTGATTTCATTCCTTATGATTGTAGGACACTGATTCCAGCACTTACTTACTTAGCAGAAGATCTGTGTATAACTTTTTATTTTCGTATGTCTTAAGTAAGTGTAAATATCTACCTTTTATTATGTAGCCCGAGTCAGGGATACTGTTTTTATAACAACTTTCTCCTGGCACAGACTGTTGTGGCTCTATACGAGGACCTGCTGTTTCCAAGGTCTTGTACCAGACTGCAGAGGTACTGTTTTGCATCGTTTCAAATTCTCCCTTTTCCCTAGACTGTCTGTGTGTGTTTGTTAGTGACATTGCCTTCTGGCCTTTAAGATGAAGGCCACTGATTATTTCCAGTTTCATAAATAGCTAATTGTGGAGTACATTACTTGAGGAATGACAGTAAACCATGATTTTTTTCCATTTGAATTTGTTAGAAAGTGGTACTGAAATTCAGCATTGCTGAGGCACACAGCAGGCTGGACCCCTACTGTACCGGGGGCGCGATGTACGCAGTTGGCCATACCAGCACCCTGCCAGAATTGAACAGGGGCCCAGCCTGCGCTCCTCTGCGGCAACCACTGCTTAAAGCAAAAGAGAGTGTTCAAGCATGAGCCAGCACTGCCATGAGTGACACTCAACAAGAAACACAGACATGGGAATTTGAATTCTATTGTCCAACTACAACATGGGCACCTGCAAATGAAGGTGCCAAGAAAACACGCTTGCAGGAGATTGAGGCTATTTAGAAGAGCCAAAATTAACTTCTGCTTTGGAAATATTTAGGAAAATGCTGATTTGGAAGTAACCTAGATGCACTTTAAACAAAATGCAGAGTAAATCCTTGAAGTGCCTGAGTCGTCTGTCATTGCACTAGTGTACTTAAAAATATGAACAAAACCATCGGTACAGAGAAAAATAAATTGGCTCTAACTCTGCTTGTTCCAAAACTTGAAAAAACTTGGTCATTTTTTTTCTTTTTCTAAATTGTGCAGTTGTTTTATTTTTAGTATTGACATGGAAAGAAAAAAAGATCCTGGAAGAGCCAAATAAATGACAGTCCCTTATCAGAAAGCTTCTCTAAAAGACTCTCTGGTGTGTGAGAACTAGTACCACGACAGCAAGAGGTTTGCTTTTGCCAGATTGTGAAATCTGCCATCCTCACTGCTCCCTTGGGAACACAGTAGGAACCGATAGCGATCAGGACTTGGGGATGCTCAGGCGGAGCGAGAATACGATGATGTTGCTAAGTGGAAGGCGAGTAGGCCTCCTTCCAGCTACTCTGTCAGACAAGCCTCACAAATCAAAATCCTCTTTCAGATGCCCAAACTATATTTCTGTTGGCTAAGACTTTAAAAACTTTTTAAAGTTGCTTGAATTAACAGCTGTCTTTGGCTTCATTTTTCACCTTAGGCAGTTGTTTGTATATCCTCCTGGCCTTCTCTTTGGCTTCATTTCACTGCTGTGTGTGCTTTAACTTTCTCCAATTACTTTCACACTTGCGTTTTTTAAAGCGAACCTATGACTCCACAACTTATCATGCCCTCATTCTCCCCGTAGAAAATAATAGGCAAGCGGTCAATTATTTTTTAGCATTGCATACAACTGCCTATCAATCAAGGAGGAGCTTGCTTTGCTCGCTGTTAAATTCAAGAATACTTTTCCACAAGACAGCAGCAAAACAGAGGTTTGTTCTCGCTTCTAAATGTATAAAGCTATTGACTGGGGAGTATTTCTGTCCAGCTGTCTGCCATCATGAAAGCCTGTCTTCCAAAAATTTTGAAATTGCTTTGATACTTGCCTTTAACAATGCTAAAAATACTGACCTGGGATAGGGCGGGGGTGGCTATGCAGTTGGTAGCAGTATGTAAAGAACCGGTGGTAAGAAAAATGCCTCTTCCTCTGGGTGTTGAGAGTGGAAGGAAGAATGCAGAATAAAATAAAAAACCTTAAGGCTTCTCAAATTTTAAACATTTAATAGTGCACTTGAGTATGTTCTGTACAGACATCTATAGCAAGTTAAACATTTTCCTTTCTCTCACGTAGATCATAGTCATGTAAAGCACATTTACAATAGAAAACATACTTGAGGTACAAAAACCCAAAAAGAATATCTGAGGTATAAATACAGGTATATTTTAAATAATCTTTATCATGCTTTTATCTATGTTTGACAGTACACTGTGGGCAAGTATACATGTTTACAATAGAATGGTATGTACAACATACAATTTTACAAATTCAAAAGTGTTTGATGTAGAAGAATATACAAGGTTTTCCTACTCATGAGGAACATTGTTACTGGAAGTACTACATTATTTGCTGTAATAAAAAAATCTTCATCAAAAAGCTTAAAATAATACTGACATTGGTAACAAAGTCTCAGTCAAAATTCCATCTTGCAACTCATTCATACCCTAGCCACAAAATACATTTATCACTTAATACTGCACCTTGAAAGCAAATCTTTACCTTTACAGTAAAACCTACAGAAAGACACCTTTCCAGAGGACCTCAAGACTTCCTACAGTTCATACAAGTTGATTCTCAAAGAGAGGGGAATATCCCAAAGGGTTTAAAACCCATGACAAAACCCTACCCTCCTCTCTGCCCCCATATACAACCGTCCAAATTGCTCACATCCAGGTTCTCTTCATGTTAACTTGCAGCTTTTAGGAAAAAGGCAAAGGAGGGAGAGAGCTTGTGAGGCTCTTCCTAGCCCCCTCACCCCACCTGATGCTGCAGGAGTCCTGCCACCTCCCGGCACCGCAACTCCAGTGTTGACTTTTTGCCCTTGAGCCAATAGAATACAGTAAAATATATAAAAGCTCATTAAAACACTTACTTACAGTTAATGCAGGTAGGAGTAAAAGCAACAAACATTTTTTGGCAAATTAACAATTGACATTACTGGCTCTCTTCACCGTTGCATAGACGTTTCATTTCTAAGCTGCTACGTTGCTCAAAAGTATATTTACTTAAAGTTGCTATAGAATTGCTACTCACTCCTAAAAGATCATCTGGATAAGGAGTGGACAGTAATCAGAGCAAGCCTCTTGTAACATCTGCTTAGGGTTTTTAACAAGGTTAGAGCTGAGGAAAATGCAGAACTGGCACATGGGAAGGATGGCTACTCCTGGTCCACAGGGAAGTCCCATTCTAGGTTGAACTGTATCCAGCATACTAAAATCCATTCTGTTTGCCTATCAGTGTACCAGACACATTTCAGGTTCGACTTCTGCTATCATTTCAACCATTAACAACACACTCATTCACACTTTAATCTCTGTGCAAACCTTTCTCGGCTTATCTCAGTGAGAACACATTGAAGAGTACCAACTATTCCAGTGGATACACCAGTCCCTCAACGCACTACAAATAAAATGACATGGGTATGTACATAAGGCTAAGTATTTCACATGGGAATGATGAGCCTTCACCATATTTCATAATATATTTTGCATTTAAAGAATTTTGCTTCTCAGAAGCAATTCAAACCATCTAATAGTACAATACTTTTTTTTTTTTTTTAAATTTTTTGCACAGTCCTCCTATGTATTCCAGTCAAGGCCTACACTATAGACCTTACACGGACAGGAAGCAGCTTTAAAGTGTATGGTATGGCCACAGTCCTATAGTAATGCTCACAGTCAAGTTCTCATGCTGTCATCCCTTCACGACACGACTTGCAGATGGTACACTGGTCCGGTCTGCAGCGGACGAGCCTCAGTTGTGGGTAACGTCTACATTGCTGAGGTGTGGAGCACATGGCTGTTCCTCTTCAGTAGTCACCTGGATTTTACTTCCTTGCTCTCAAGACTCTGATGACTGAAAGAGTCTCGTATCTTAACAACTTCAGATGCACACAAGTGTCCAAAAGACTTGGTGTACCAGTCTGGCATGTGGCCCCTGATCCATGGAGAAAAAGTAACGGTGAAGTAGGTGCCAGTAACTCTGCATGCATTTTCTTAGTCAGAATCAAACACATATCTAGCTGGTTAAATGCCTGACTAGGAAATCTCCTTATTACTGCTTATTCCTCAGCTCAGCCTTACTAATATAGAGCCTTGCTCAAAAAGAAGCTTGCTGCAGTGAGGAAGAATTATAAAAAGTTTTGTAAGAACTTGGTCCTCTTTACTAACCTAATATTAAAATCAACATGTCCTTGCATCTAAATACCTCTGTCAGAGGAAGGGGTGGGATTATATACCAATAGCTATGGTGGAGCACATACCGGAGGCTTCTAATGCAACAAACCACATCTGCTGTTAGATGTGCACTGAAGCAAATTTTCTGTGACATCTCAGAGACCTGTGTGCATGCCTTTGAGAATTGCTTGCTACTGGCCAAGCTAAAGCCTGTTGAACCATCTAAATTTTGCACTGACTGCACAGAAACTATACAAGAAAAGCTACCACCACAAAAAGACAAAGCGGAAATCCATACCTTAAATCAATTCTGCACATGTAGGTAAGTTTCGATTTTCCTGACCCGCAGGGCTCGATCAGATACCTAGAGAGGAGCACATTGACTCTAACACCTGCCACTGGAGCACGGTCATGGTCCACTGAGGTTGCTAGAAGCACACAAGCTCCTTTGGGGAAATTTGTCCTCCACGTTCTAAGAAAAAAAGAAGAGAAAAAAAAGCCTTTATCTTTGACAAACAGTAATTCAAACATCTAATGAGACTCCAAATTATGCACAAATAGGTATCTAGCTATATAATTTACATTATACAGAAATTGTAGGCAAGGTTGCTGTGTAGGATATAAACATCATCTCACATAAAAGTCTTACCTTAAGACTACGAAGTCCCTGGCTGGGTGAGGTGCCATGCTGTTCTGGACATACTGGTATATATCTGTCTGGCTATCCAAAGGTTCGATTACTTTTGAATCTATAAGATCTTCATCCCAAAGATGCTGTTCTTTAAGTAAACGATTTAAAACATCCTCTGGCGTAGCTGGGATTTCAATGGTAGTTTTCCATAACCGGAGTGGGGGACCTTCGCATACCTGGGGAAATCAGCACAGAGTCCTCAGTTTTACTCTTCCTTACACTTTCTTTTCCTTTCTATTTTAGTGTTGGCTACATACAGCGAATTAAATACACACATATATTTATATATTGTACTAAGCTTATCATAAGCTCAGACTAAGGATGTTTTACTAACAGCCAAAGGCATCTCCACACTGACTTCCAAATTATTTTTAGGTTACGGTTACTTTCTCCAGCATGAGCCACTATTAAACTATGATGCTACAGAAAAATATCCTAATTTTCCAAGTTTATTTTTAAAATATCTTAAATCTCATTGAAATACTCCTCCCTGTGCCAGATCAGTGCCAGTGCCAGTGCTTGGAGGCTTCACTCAGCCTGTCAAGGCTTTGCACATGTGAGTGAAGGCATGTAAATGCAATACAGTGAACATTCCTGGGCTGGATAAACAGAAGAACACAAATCAGTGCATGTTAGCTGACTACTGCTGAAAGACAGGTTGTTTTTAGATGGTTTGCAACTATGTCAAAAGATTAAGGGTTTTTTTCTTAAATCTATCTGCAAAGTAAAGGTGTGCACTGAACCTTCCGTAATATCCTATGTCAAAAGACTCTTTCTGTTAGAGAAGATGAGCTAAAAACCAGAGCTGTGGTGTGAGTGATGGGGTGCATACCTTCTTGTAGGCCAGATCTGCTTGCTCTGAGGTGGAGCAGCTGACCCAGCCTTTAAACTTCTCCTTCATCTCTTTGAGCAAGTCATCCACGCAGTCCTGGAGGTAGCAGTGGTAGTCAGAGGGCTCGGTGGTGCTGCTGCCGCCCCGGAGCTCCTCCAGGCTGAGGGGACGCAGGTCCTGCTCCGTGTACGAGTTCCGACCCCTGCTCATTTCTTCGGGTATCTGCGGAGCGACAAGGGTGAAATAATCGTTTTGCAGCTCTCTCCCCAAATCACAGAGTTAGTCTAGCAGCTTGATAGCCACAGAAAGATGGGTACACTAGTTTTGTAAGTGGTGGGACATGTAAGTGTCAGGTCAAGCACCCAATGTGAAGAAATGCCAAAATTAAGTTTGTGACTTTGATTTAACTCAAATTAGTCTCTCATTTACAGGGCATCTTATTTTTTTTCTGTGGAGCATCCTTCTTTGCTACACAACCCTGATCCACTCCCACAGTGCAGTTTACCCTGCAGATTGAAGGAAGGAGGGATCAGTTGTCAGCCGCAAGAAAAGAGACAGCACGTCTTCATTTGAGGGCTCTGAAAAGATTTGATGACAGTGAGGAAAACTGGGTCTCAAGACTTGTCTGGTTCTTCATCCTGGGCCCTAGAGGGAGCATGCTGTAGTTCCTACAGACCCTTCAACCTACGGTTTGACAGCGTCACATACCAGGATGCTTTTGTGGCCTAGTCTTGTTAACTCTTGGGAATTTAAGTATAAAACAAGCACTGAAATTCCTGGAAATAGCTTCTTGGTTTGTAATTAGAGATGAAGTTCACAGACCCTCATGGCTACACAAAAAAAGCTTGAAAACATATTTCAGATGCAGCTTGGATGTAACAAAAATGTCCCAAACCCCACAACTGCCTCATGACATTTGAGTGCCAGTGCCAACAAAACAACTCTCTTTTCTTCTGGCACCACTTCTAATTCATGTACGCACCCAGATCAGGATGCAAAGTTTTTTAAAAAGCTATTTATGATGTATTAAATGTTATTAAAATAAAGAGACATTCCCAGCTTTCCATTATACAGCAGATCTAAGCCATGTTGGCCAATATTCCACCCATCAGTTTTGCAAATAGGTGTTTTACCTGAAAGAGCTTCTTGCATTCAGCGATCATATGAGCTAGCCCTTGGGTTGCAGCCAGATTTTCATTTAGGTCTTTCTGATCGGGTTTTCCCAGGCTTGGTTTTCTTTGCATCACCCTTCACAGGGGAAAAGAGCACACACACACAAACCCAGTTATTTAATGCAGAGCAAGAGAAGCGCTTGGTAAGAAAACAGTAGGACTCCCAAATCTGCTGGTGATTTATAGCAGCGCTGCCTGGGACCAAACCTTGGCATGCTGTTACCAACTTCTCTTGCTACTCTCTAATATTTTTATTTGGAATCCCCCATTTCTTCATTCTTATGAACTTGCTTATATTTTAACAAATCTCTTAATGAAAGGTAGGACCCCATAACCATTCTACACCCGGTGCCCTCTGAGGTGATCACAACTGGTAGGGTCAATGCGATGTCGCACATCACCGCTAGCTGTGGTATGGGACCAGCAGCACTGAGCCCCAGAGACGTACCTTGGGGAAGAATTCTCTCTTTTGAGAGTGTTTAAGTGGAAGAGGGAAGGTGCTAAGCAGACAGCCAGGTTTGTTGGTGTCATCTGGTTTTCCTTCACTGCAGCTGTGACATCACTCAGGAAATAGAGAAGAATCTGGAGGACCTCCCTGTTCTCATCGGGTAAAAGCATAATGGCAGCCTTGATAGCCTGGAGACGCTGATCCTTTGGCACATCTGCATAATATTAGTAATTCTCTCATCAGCCCATTGATTTTCCACACACACAGCATGAATACATCCCAAAGCAAACTCCAGCTTCAAATACTTGACTCTGAGTTTGAAGTGATTTCCTTCAGGACGCATACCATTCGTAGGAAACATGAAGGAATTTTTTTTTTAACCCACTAGTTTAACTACCCTCAGCTATTTCCTGCCTCACAAGAAATGCAAGCGAGAAGAAGTTGTGCCTAGGCCAGAGTTAATTTTAGATTTAATTTCAGCAGCAAAAAGCTACATGCTCCCGCAGATGCACTAAAATGACAGAAGCCTGGAGTCAGGCAGTGAACAAGCAAACACAGCCCAGCCAATTTAGAAATTCTTTGGCTTTCAAAGAAATTCAAAACATGGATGCATTTTAGAATAGGTGAATTAATTAAATAAATTGGCTAGCAAACCTTTTTCAATAATGATGTCATAAAATATCCAGAAAGTGCTTTACCAAACACAGAGGGTTGCTTTATTGAGCAGATCATTCAAAGTCATGCGGTGGAAAAAGAAAGTCAACGCTGTGAAGCCCCATACCATTAAACAGCTCCTTGGTTACTAACAACAAACAGCCATTGGAAAAATTTGACGTGTCTTTATATAAGGCCTTCTCCTCCAAACTTGAAGGGAACAAAAAAATGAAATAACCCAGACCAGATCTGCATCTTGTAAAGGGATTTCCAATAAGCCACCTCTGAACACAGCTCCAGAGTCTGAGTCCTGGAGCATTTATATCATCATTAGCACCACACCACCCTCACTGCATGGCTCATAATACACGTGGTGCTAACCAGATATTTAATTGGTATTTGCTTTGGGCTTCAGCCACTTCGTAAGGCTAGCAGGTGAGTTTAGAAAGCGATTTTAAGCAAAAATTCGCTGTTTTCCACACTCTCCCCACATTTAGGCCACGTGCAGACAATTCCAGTGCACAGCCTGGTGCGTAACACCAAAGCAAAGGGAAATTTTGCCCTTTGCAGGGAAACAAAATTTACAGCTGCTTTAAGGCTTTTTGCTTTAGACAGAGATAATACTTCCCGACCACCTCTGGGGAATCCTCGGACCTACCGCCTGCGAAAGGAAAGGAACAGATGCTTCTGCAATGCTCTGTCAAACTTTTTCTGGCACTAAACCCACAAAGAGTTGCTGTTTAATATGCATGGCAGTGAAGAGTATGATTAATTTTCTCCATAAACATTCTCGGGAATCCAAACACACACAAGAAAATGGTGTGCACTGAAATAACGTTATGTATGTTTTTATTTTACACCGTCACCTCCACCTACGGAGCTCTGAAGGAAGTTCCTGTAACCTTTTTGTAACCATCACCATAAGGAATGCACAAAATGCAGCAAGGGCTCAAAGAAGGTGTTTTTGCAGTCAGTTCTGTTGTGGCTGTGCTACCATGGGAAGAATACATGGGGAGAGAGCTGGGGTGGGGTTAGGGAGAGAAACCACAGGATCAGCAAGGTGTCCATAGTGCATCAATCAGTTTGGACCCCCTATGAATACACCAAAAAGCTTTACAGTTCTGGTCACCAAACATTAATTCACCTATGGCCGTTTTATACAGTGAGAGTATTCCCAATGAAATGATTTTGAAGAAAACTTTTGAAAGACAATGTGTTGTTTGGAAAGATCCAGCACAGAATTACCATCTATACAGAACTCAATTTATCAAAAGAATGTCTCCCTTGCTGGAGTTGAACCTGCTGTCTCAGAAAGATTAATTATTTCTTTTCATGTGCATTGACAAACTCCATTTTTCACGTGATTTATTCCAAGCACTTTCTGGTTATGGCGCCTATCAGTAAAGTAGCTACAAGTCAGTAGCAGAAAAGCTTTCAACTTAAAGGTTGTTTCCAAAAGTCATGGTGAAGTATAGAAGAATATGAATTATAAGAAAACAGAATGTTTTTGGCAGCCTTGCTCTTACAAAAAACCCCTCAGTAATTTAGTGGATTTTAATCCCCTTGAAAGCCCCAAACCCTGTCCGTGTAGTGTTTGCACAGCTCCTCTACCCAGCCACATCAGATGTGGTTTATTTTCAAACCACAATAACAAGTATCCTCAAAGAAGAGAGGAAACTTTATAGCAAGTGATGGAGCATTTATATTTGTTCCCAAACTACCGAGAAAGGTGAAATGAAAAGAACTCGTGCTATAAATCATCATTCAACTAGAACATCAAAAATCCATTCCTTATGAGGCTGCTGGGGAAAGGCAAAGACCAACATATGCAACACGTGTAGTGCCCAGAGGAGCAGTGTTAGAAAGTTCCACCCTTGCTACCCAAATGACCATTTGCCATCTGCCACAGAAATCTCACTACTTACACTGGTATATCTGTAAGAAGGTCTCGGAGAGTTTGTTGGTCATGAGAGGCTCCGGGAGATCACGGAAGAATTGCTTTAACATGTCTGCTACATCGTAAGCAGACTGGCCTTCGTAGTTGACGCTGTCTGTCGAATTCTCATTCATCTGACGCAAAGCCTGAATTCTTGATTTGACTCCAGATTTCCTAAACAGTCCAACCTAAATATATATGGAAAGGTAAATACATTTATAAGGAGTCCAGCAAATTTGAAATGTAAGTATGCTCTGTAGCTTCTTACATATGGGTTCTAATTTCCTGGAAAACTTTCCTTGCATTAATTATCTGTTTTGTCCTGTTTTGAGTCTACTTTTTTCAGTCTGGCCCAGGAACAACAGAACTTAATGGAAGGCTGGGCTTTGCGTGCTGCATGCACGTGGGATGAGAGTCCAGCAAAAACCCACCTGATCCAGGCAGTGGTTGCGGAGGTACCGCATGGCTTGCTGAATGCTCTGTGGAAGAGGCTGTCCTGTGCGCTGGACATTGACCTGAAGGGGTACTCCAAACACGTTTCGGTCTTTATAATCCGGCACCTTTATCCTTTTCATAAATTTTGGTACTGCCCTAGTTGAGCAAAGGGAATGACAAAATTAAATTAAACCTCTGTTGACCATTTATCTTCTGTATTTCCAGTAATTCAGAAAGCCAGTGAAAATAAGTGAAACATGTTAGGAATATGAAAAGTAGTGACAGTATAAATGAGCTAATCCACTCAGGGCTGGGAAGGGGGAGAGGACAGAAAACAAGAGCTTCTCTAAGAGAAAGGCTTAACATTCAGGGCAGTATGCTGCCTGTAAGTATTAATGTGGTGCTACTCCATCAATATTAGTAGGACAAAAGCTACAGGGTAAAACTGCAGGGGCCAGATTGAATTGCAAAAGAGTCAAAATAAATCCTGTGGTCAGTGACCCCTTATAACACTGCTTCTTTAGGTTTCGGGAAAGATGGGCATTTGAACAATGAGCTTTTGTATGTCAACTACTTGTTCTGCAAAGTCCTCAAACTGGGTCCACCACCCACCAGTGTGCATAACAGCAGGAAACTGATGTAATACATTTGAGTTTGTCAGCTAAAAACTTCAGCTCTATAAACAACCCCTTTGAGGGACCCCCCTCCTCGTCAGCCAGTGACTGGAGTTAACCCCACCTCCCACTCCAGTTTCAATGAGAGGCCTTTCCATCTGCTTATGACTCCAAGGAAAAAGTTACTAAATACAAAAGAATGATTTACCCCCAGGACCCCAAGAGTATTGGTTTCATAAAGGGGAAAAAAAAGCCATTAAAATGTGAAAATATTGAGATCATTTTCCTGAACAGGGAGAAAAGCTAATGTCCAGTGCAACAACTAGCAGGACACAGTAGCACTGGGAAACGGGGAGACCTATTTACCATTTCAATATACAGTACAGCTACACAAACAGTGCATTAGATTTACAGCTGACTAATCTGTTACATAGTAAAACAGAACCAATTTGTACTGCCGTATAGTTAAGTTTAGGGTATTATTGATATATGTATGAATAATACTTGCTTTGTCAAAAAACATGCCAATGGAATGTGAAAAAACACATTGCGAACTCCACCGAGAATCTGAAGCATGCAGGGATAACTGGTCAATACTTATTTCTGTCTTTCAGAACAAACAACTTCTGTATTTAGAAAGGCTGACATAATAACAGCCTTTGAACAGGAGGCACTTTGATGCCGAAGCTAAATACTCTCTGTGACTCCTGGGGAAGGGAGGAGGCTGGCCTGTGGTAGGGAGAAGAAAAATTTTATTGCGCCTTTTGCATCCTGAAGGTTACACAGGCTGTACTGCAGATACAATAATAAAAGAGCTTTCTATTTCATTCTTCCGACAAAAAAAAAACCCCATTCAACTGGGTTACAAACACCTGGCCACACGCTCCACCTTTTTTGCAAGCTATCTGGATTTATAGTGCTTTACTGAGGGGAGATAGATTTTGGCTAATGAGACACTAGAATTAAAGGAAATTCACATGATTTAATTACACAACTGTATAGAGAAACATGCAGATAATTAAGGATAACTGAAGAAAAGCGACTGCCACTGCTCGCTGACTGTCTCGGTGAAAAACCAGTCCTTCTTTCGCTCTGGATAGTGGACATCCGCCCGCTCAGAAAGCTGGCCTGTGCTTCACTGCTTCTGTTCCCTCACATGCCCCCTTATAAACATACTTCTCAAGCCTAATAAGATTACACTTACGTAAAGGGTTAGTGATTTTAGCCCCATCTTAGGAAACCACAAATCACTATCGGCCCAGGCTGGAGGAAGAAGTGCAAATATGGAAAAAGAGGACCGGAGGGATTCATCGCATCTTTCCAAAAGTTGCTCAGGACGAGCACAACTGTCGTGCTCGTATAGTCGGCCTGTCTAGACGTGGCACTGTGCCCTTACCAGCTGAAACCATGCTTGTTGGAAGGCGTGTACTTCTCCAGGAGAGCAGTCAGCTTCAGGAGAGAGTACTTCTGCAGCAGGTTCATCTGCGCCACGGACTGGCAGTTGATCTGCAGCGATGCCGAGCTGAGGCTGGGCCGGTGGGAGCTCTGGAAGCTGTGCCACCTCAGCCTGTGCCTGCGGAGAAGACGGGGGACAGAGCAAGGACCGGTCACCAAAAGGTCTCTGCAAGACACATGCAGGAATTACAGCAAACGTACTGCTGAGCTCCCTGCCCTTGGCAGCCACTGCCTTCGGGGGTTTCACGGGCATCGGCTGGCGGCATCTCTGCCTTACCCGGTGTGATGCAGCATGTGCAGGTGATTCAGATGGGAACGTGCCCTCCGAGCTGACCCACAGCTCAGCGAGCTCAGCGTTAACTGCACAGTTTTGCCCTATTGGATATCCCCTGAGGGCTCCAACACCCTTTTTCAGAAGCCCTTTCAGTATTAAGGAAAATCAAAAAATCAAAAAACTCCATTAAGAAAAAACAGTCCAAATTTTTAAGACACACCAAATGGGAGCTAAGCCCTTCTGAAAGTCCCATTAAATTTATACAAGCAGCTGTAGGCGACTAAATGACAGCAGAAACCAGGCCCTAAATGATTTGCACCAGTTTTGAAGGAAAACTGGAAGCAAAGCTAGAAAGAATTCAACTCCTTGCTCTACTCACAATACAAAATACAGTCATCCATTCCACGGTACAACTCCCAGCAGAAACTGGGAGGCCACTGGAACTCTCCCAGTCCCCCCACTGTGCTACAGTGATCAAGAGAAAGCAAACAAACCTCATTTTCCCTGCAGAATTAATGCCCTAGCATGCTATTAAGAAACAGCCTGCTACTGAAAAGTGCAATTTTTTGAAAGAGACTAAAAGTCAAGGCTTTTACTACACATTGACACAAACCAGACCATACTTACACCGGCTCTCCTAGCCAACTTAAAAACTGAATAATCCTACTTGAGGTGCCTCTCCCTCCCACACATCATTTCAGTTTGAAGAATTATCATCCCCCAAAACTGCTTCAACGTTGCTCCTAAGGCTGACTTGCTGAGCAGGCTGTTTTTCAGCGACAGCTCAGGCTGAACATACAAACGTACAGCTATGAAGTGTGGGAACCGCTTCTCTAAAAGTCTTGCACAAATACTTCCTTTGCCTTTAGCTGTCTTGGGAAGTGATGGGAGCAGCACGTGTGTGCTTGAATGGCCACAACGTCTATTGCACCTTAACTGAGCGTGGTGCAGCTACCACAGAACCACTCAGGCCGGAGGGGACCTCACCACGGCCACCCAAGTCCCAGCACCCGTGATCTCACCTGCTGGACCGTGTCAGCGATGCGCCCACCCCAGAGTCCCTCCTGTCCTGCATCCCAGCGGGTTCTTCCGTTTCATTTAGTGAATTCCCCGTACTGTCAAGGTCACTCGGTGTTGTTCGATCGTTATCTACATCAAGGTGGATCTGCTTTGGAGAGGAAGGACATGGGGAGATGGAATCGAGTGCCGAGTCAGAGTCCCCTTCATCCGAGAACTTCTCTGACCACTGGTTTACTATTCTCTGCATCCCTTTGACGTGGTACAGGATGTCATCTAGTTCAGGGAATATGTCTTCATTTTCGAGGTCGGCCAGGTCACTCGTACTGGAATACAGGATCGAGCCTGGCACATTGTCGTAAATACTCAGGCGGCTGCTCACTGAGCTGGAGGAGTTGCGCCTTTTCCCCATGCCCAGCTCTTTGGAGCTGTCACCGCTGTTTTCCCTCCGGAGGGTGAGATGGCCATGTCCGTGGAAACTCCCCGTCCTCCAGTTCACAGAGGCGTTGCTTTCTGTCGGGGAGAAGTTGCCGTTGGAGAGTGCTTTGGGAAAAGTGCCTGGCTTATGATCTTCGGGGATAAAAAACACCGTGTCTTCTGCAAAGCTTCCCCGGTTCTTGAAGTTCTGCTCCATCACATCACTGAATGTTGACTGGTTGAAGGGGTCGAATCCTTCGAGGTACATGCCCACCCTTTTGTTGTACGCACTGAGGCTGCGTGTTCGCGTGACGGGACTGGGTGTGCTGACGGCACTGCTTGTCTCAGACTGACTGCTGCTGCTGCTGGTCTGGGTGGAGTTGGAGACGCTCCTCTTTCGTACCATGGGGAGGCTGATGTGGTTGCCGTTGAGGGCAGAAATTTCCACGCAGTTAAGTTGTTTCAGTTTATCTTCATCCATGCCCTCCTGCAGGATGGGCCCACTAATAATGAGGCCAAGCTTTGAAGGAGCTTTGCTCTTGCCATGGTGAGAGCTCTTGATTTTCAGGCTCTCCATTCTCTTGAGCAGGCTCTTTGTTTTGGACTTGGCGTTCTTCTCATTGGCTTTTGTGTTGAAGCTGAAGCTATTCAGCTCCCTGGGCGAGGGCAGGCTGCTGAATGAGTCATCATTTGCCACGAAATTGCCCGATGAGCAAACGCTCACGACCGAGTTTGTCCTGGTGGTAGATGCTTCGCTCTGCAGGGTTGGTTGGTGGCTGCTGGTGCTGCTGATGCTCAGAATAGAAGCCACCTCCTGGCGTTCGCTGAGGTCTGTTAGCACGCTCTCACGGCTTGCTGCGTTAGTAAGGTGAGGAGCTTCCGGGGATGGGGTATTCAAGTCCGGTTTTGGAGGGAACACGTCAAACTCTTCAAGCCTCGACCACCTCTTGCTGTCCCTCTGAAAAGTCCATTTGCCACTTATTGCACAAGGTTCATCTTCATCCGAATCTTCACTCTGCAAAGAAGAACAACCCTGAAAGTGCTGCTTGCAAACTGCCCAAACAGCAAAGGCGGTTGCATTTAAATACAATGCCCACTAAACTGCTTTAAGCATGACCTTGTTCTCACTGAGTTTAAAGCAAAAACAGTCTTTTACTTCAGGGAGAGGAAGGTTAGGCCATAAAGCCCATGACAGGAAAAGATAACATGGGACAGGCAATATATTTTAACAGTTTTTAAATACAAAAGATATACGCTTCATAAAAAGAAACAAACAATACAATCTGCTTTAAATTGCTCTTTTCTAAAACCTCTAGTATCCATAGACTTTTAATTAATTGGTCACAGTGGATAGCCCTCAGATCAATGGAAATTCCTGGCATGCATAAAATTTTAAACTGGAGTCAGTCAGGGGTTGGGGTCCCTCTGGACTCTCTCCAAAGCTACACTCTGTTGATAGCGGCTGTGTGTTTATACTCCTCTTTGCAATTACGAGATGTTTCTCATACGTTCTGAATTGTAGCGGCACAACTCCTTACCCATTGGGGAAGCCTGAACCCTCGCCTGGCTGTGACTAATGAGATCGCAAAAGAAGCTCTTGAGCTGCAAGAGTGTGATGCCTCCAGGCTCTTACCTGGTCCACTCTTCCTCCCACAGGCTAGCGGCTGACATTTTAAGAATGTCCTGTGAAGTTTCTACTTCAGTCTCGCTTCAGGCAAACTTTAACACTCATAGATAGCGAGCAGCGAGAGCTCACTGACAGTACAGCACGTAAGTGAATTGTAAATAACATCTCCCCTGATGATGTTTGATGTATGAGTAATGCCCGAGGGCACAATTACACGTACATCACTTACGCCTACAATCTTTTCATCTAAATACTGAAAGGGAGTGATCCAGGGACTGACATATTTGGTCTTCCAAATATCCGGAAAATTTCACATTGGAAGAATAAAACCAATGAAGATATTTTAATACAACACCATGAAGCCACAAAATAACCTTTGGTGTTCAGAGTAGGAAACACTAATTGCCACCCAGCTCCATGAGTTTCACTTCATTTGTTTAGATTGCTTTAATTTAAAAACAAACACACATGCATGCCCCGAACTGTAACTATTTGTGTGCCAGGAACACAAATGTTTATTCTCTGAAAAGCAAGTAAATTATTCATATTTCAAGTATTTTATTTATGCATACTTTAGCTCCTGATCCTCTCCTAGTTTTTTTTTTTTATAGCACATTTCATCAGCTCAGGAAAATTAGTGAAACACCATATTTATTTTTTATAACCGAATACACATGAGACACAGAGTAAGCGTCACTTTCTTTGTTTCCCAGCTACTCCAAACTATTTCTGTCCATGACTCAGATGAAAACCTAAGAGGACTGGCTTGCTTATTTAAAATTTTCAGGAGGAAAAAAAGTCACCTGAAACTGCAATGGACAATAACGATGGTTCAGTGGTGAATGTGGTCTGACTGGACAAAATGGAGCAGTAAAGTGATCTTAATTTGCAAAGAGGTCAGTGCAAACACAAGGAAACATACGTTTCTGTCAGCACAATTTTTCCCTAGCGTTAAAAAGCTTTAAAGGCTAAGGACTGATTTTAATGAAGTCAAGAACAAAAGGGAATAGGATCCAAGTCCATCTGCCAGAACATGGGTGGTGAATGAAAACCAGGAAGGACTGAAACAAAAGGTAACATCCAGACTCCGGAAGATCTGGGGTTTGGACCTGATGTCGGGTCTGGTTTGACCTCTAACAGCAATACTGATCATTCCAGTGTTAAAGAGGTTCAGGAACAAGGAGAAGAAATCTTCTGGCAGCCATAAACAGCAATCCAGCTGTCTACCCCTGCTTTCAGAGAGCTCCTACATAGGCTGCCTCAGAGTGTTATCTTCTGGAGCTTGGATGCTGTTTCCAACATACCACAAACAGATTGGGAAAGAGGGGATTAATTCCTGGTGAACAACCTCAGAGCATTTGTATGCATTCTTGTTAAGGGTAGGGCAGCATTGTATTGCCTTAGCTCAGTCATCTTTATCTGCAGTCGTAATATCCCAGGGGACAGTATCAGCTACTGATCCCTCCTAGGACACACACATAGTTTTAAGGCAGCCATTGGGTGGTACCTTACTAGCCAACCCCAGCAACTTAGCTTTCTGTCGGTATTACCTTACTGAAATTACAGTAGGTGCTCTTTTATTTCTCACCATGCTCCCCCGGGAAACCCGCCAACTTTCTAAAAAGGCAGCCGATGTATTCTGTAGATACACCGCTTTAATTTTGAGCTATGTAATTAGAAAACAAAGAAACAATGTGGCCAATCCCACAAAGGACTGGCTCTTTCCTTTGCGGGCCAAGCACAGTCTAGCCGATCCTGTCTACATCGTAATAAAATAATACAGCTCTAACGTGATGGCAAAGAATCAAAACTGTGAAGATGACGCCAAAGACGATGCTCCAACATTCAGGCCGGCTCATCGTGGCTGGTCAGGATCTCATCCATCAAGCGTACTCTTTACAGTCCTGCCTGAGTGCAGGCAATGGGCTACAACACGGACAACGTCACTGGCCCGCAGTTACAATGCTGTAACAGAAGATGTTAAAAGGCACTTACCCTTTTTCTGTGGGGACTAATTTCTAGCTTCATCACTGCACATTTGTTTAAAGTATTTAAGCGCCTGCAAAGCAAAAGAAACCATATTAAGAGAACACGCCAGTGTTTTGACACAGGTTATTCCAGTGCAAAAGCTTTTGGGAGAGCTGTCCCCAAACCGCTTTGCATACAAATAGCCACAAGCAGAGTTTCAATTAGAGCCCTAATTATACTTAACCATTAACCCATTACATTTGGCTGTATTCTAACTTCAGAGGGAGGGATGAATGACTATTTGTCACAATTACCTGCACCAAAGTAAAGAGAAGTGAACGGAAACTTAGACTAAGTTGGAAGTGCATTATATCCAATGAATTGTAACAATTACATTTGTTTAAATAGCAGACATACAAACCCTGAAACAATTGATCTCGACAGACTGAAAATAATGGAAAAGGCTTCTTATTTGACACTGTTTGCACATGCCTGTGTGAAAAAAGCATGCTGCACTAAAATTGTACTTTATAAGGTAAAACCTTCCAAAGGAAAACACATTTTCTACTTGTTAGGTGTCTATTTTGCTTGTGATCAATGATTATTTTCAACATAGTCAATAGACAATTCACTAGTTTGAAAAAAAAAAACCCAACGCACAGATTTGATTTTTCCTTCCTAAACAGAAAGTTTCTTTTATACATAAAAATGTTGTTCTGAAGGACTAAAATTTAAACAAAAAAAAATTGCTGCAGCAACAATAGTTAACCAGCCTCCTTCCAGAATGTGATAGCGGTCTGGGTGCCTATCTTGAGGTACTGTGTATAAGCATCCCTCTGTTCCCTGATACGTTAATGATCTGGTCGGTATCCCTAAAAGACGACAAACCCCCCTTTCTTCTCCCCCCTCTCCCAGAAGCTCAGCGTGCAGGGCTGAGCACAAACCGCTTAATGCAGAGCAAAATGTGGTGCTTGAGAAACCCCCAGCTCCGTGGCAGCTCAGGCGCAGCCAAGCGCAGGCTGCGGTGGTCTCCCAGCCCTCGCCTCCCCAAGAAACTGCTCCAGGCACACGGTTCAGCTAAAATCTGCACTGGGAAAGCATGGTTAGGGAAGTGCTGGTGCTAGGGGCAAGGCAGGGGGCAGGAAAAGGCCGGGCGCCATGCAGAAGGCAGAGGAGCTGAAGCAGCAGCTTCACAGAGGCGATGGTTTGGTCCCTTGTGTTAATACTTCCACTCATGAGGCCGTGCTGTGGGTTGGATGAGGAGACTAACCGAGCTGAAAATTAATCTTTGTTGGGTTGAATTTCTCCCAGGTCAGTTCCCCAAGCTGCGTGAAGGGTAGTGTGGGCAGGTGGGGAGGCAGACGAGCAGAGCCGCCCCTTTCCTTCAGCTGGACTGCAGCCCAAATTCAACAGGGGCAAGACTGAGCTTTAAAAAACCTAATTCATTCTGAAGGAAGTTGTATAATTTTCACATAATTCCTTTGAGCAAAGTGTAAAGAAGAGTCTGTATCAGCAGCTTTGAAAACCTAAAAAAAACCCACCCCAAAATGCTGACTTGTCCTGTTGCTTCAGATGAGTCTTTTCAGATTCATAAAACTTGTAACTTGAATCTAGAAAATGTGTGCACAGGAAGAATTACTAGTTTCCTCTCTTTCCCCTCGCCTTTTATGCACAGGATTGGTTGCAGATGGTATTTACACAGGGCTTGAACCTGAGGCCATCAAAGAAAATGGAAAAGCTCCTACTGGTGCTTCTGCCTGCAGTCGTGAAGTGGAAAAAAAAAAAAAGGCAGTTTGATCTATAATTAGACCCAGCCACAACAGAGCAGAAAAGAAGAGAAACAGGAAGAGCTGCCATGGGTCAAATAGTAGGGCAGTGGCAGGTTAGGAAAGTTATCCAGATCTCTCTATTTTCATCTTTGCTCTGACTTTAAAGGGCATAATGCTCAGTCCTGCCGGCTGCAGCTGGTGGGTACACGCACAAGTCCAGTGAATTTAAGAGGAACTGCATTTACGGCACGGGTGAAGGGTAAACGTCCCATCTACGCACTACACAACAAAACTGGTATTTTGGTTTTTAAGGGGCCACCCAGCAGCAGAAAGCCATCTTCCTCTCTCCGCTATAAAAACATTCTCCTCTCAAACTCCTAGACCTCAAGACCAGGGAATATTAAACTGGTTTCAGTTCTATATTGTGTAATAATTCACAAATTTCACAGTGTTGCAACCTTTGACTTATGCAGCAAGAAGTTATCACCGAATCCCTCTATCAGGCTTTATCTAGCTCCAGCCTGTCTGACCGCTAATAAAGACGATCTCTGATTTCACAAAGATTACATCCCCAGACTTTTCTCCTACTCAAATTAAAACCCTGAAATAGGTGGAAAAGGGTAGAGCAAAGACCTCTGTTTCTACAGAGGGTGTTTAAGAAAAAAGAAAAAAAATCTCCCAGCACACACGTCACAAAAATGAGTATGAAGGCAAGATAAGGTAACCCCCAATGAGCGAGGTTAAATACAATAGCAGTGAGGCAAATAAAGGCTCTGTTACACATTTGACATGATTTAATCACAAAACCAGTTTCCCTTTTAAAACCTAAATGCTCTGCAGCGATTGCCTCAGGTCTGCAACTTTCATTATCGCACATCCTGCTTTAACTTCTGCTCAAGTTCAGCAGTGCCCAGTTCCTTGAGCTATAGGACACTGAAAACACAGTACAATACTCAAAATTGCCTTCCAAACACATTATGAAGCCTGCAAAGCTAGGCCTACAAAGTTTAGGCTTTGCCAGGATGAGAGTTACCTATACAACTGTCATTAACCTTCACCTACGCTTTGCAATACTTTTGAAGCAATATAAGCACACATTCACATTTTCTGCCAATCTTCTCATCAAATTGATGCCTGTTAATGAACTGCAATTTTCTCTTCTGGCTCTGGACCTTCTCCTTTGGTAATTCCATTCCCAGGTATAAATTCAACTTATCATTTCCCTACTGACAGTCAGCAGGTCTGCCTCATTCTTTAGCTCTGTCTTACTCTGCCCAAACCTGACTCAGCGACACCTTTGTGAGGACAAGATGGGGAGATGGAGGGACGGGGCAGGATTGCGGCAGACAGCAGTTACAGCTGCTGTCACCGTCTGGCTATCTCAGTCTCAATTTCTACAATGCCTCCTACCCCAGCCACTTTCTGGATGAGTGTCTGGATGACAAGATAATATTCTTTCCCATCATTTAGATAAATGCCTTTGAGACAGCCCTCTCTCTCTCCATCTTCACATCCAGATGGTATCTTACTCCTGTGGAGCATTACATCTCCAAGACATCACTTTTCCTCACCCACCCTCCATGGACTCCTACCCAGGCTCTCACCCTCCTTCACCCCAGCTCTGCAAAATCCTTCTTCCTGAAGGTGACCAATGCAAGAGGACTGGCCTCTCAGTCCCAGCCCCGGCGTTGAGACTGGTCCGGATCAGCCCTGAGGGGCAATTACACTGGAAGCCTGAACCTGCCGTGCCAAACACATGAGGCACCAGAGCTTCTTTCAGAAATGAGCAAACAATGCATTTTTCCTAGTCTTCTCCTCAGAAATGGCCACGCCAGTTCAGCCTGAACTTCTTTTAAGAAAGGCAGCCTGAATGAGACATTCATTATCAAAAACTGCAGTGTGAACAGCTAACTTCAGCTAATTTATAAATTAAAATATGGACTCACAATGTGAAGTCTTTGTTAATCTAGATATCAGTCAGTTCTGCGCTGGCTATAACCCCAGGTAATTCGTTCTGCTCTCATTAACAGGAGAAAATTCTCACCCCGTGCACCCAAGAAAAATGGCAGCAATGCAGAATATTAGATTTACCCATTTTAGATGACAATTTTCAATCTGAGTAACTGTATGATCTAGCTTTAAAGTTTAAAACATTTTCTTGATGGATTTAAATTCTTAATTCCTTCTTAGAGGGCAAATTCCAACTCCATTATACCTGTAACTAATTGATGATTCAAGGGCTTTCTTGCCTCACTGCAGTGGACAGCCTCTACGCTGGCTCCTGGGGTTCATCTGCACGTCCCAACCTGCAAAGGAGGCCAGCTCTCTACAAACCAAATGATACCAGCAGTGAATGCTGCTCACATGAATCCATTACAATCAATTTCTTGGATGAGAAGTTCCTGATGGTAAAAGATTTAAGAAACCTCTTGCGTATACAGTGTGGCAGTTTTCTAGCTATGCGTAAGGAGATTAAATAGGATTTCCATCATGGCTCGCTATGTATTATGTACTTAGCAACAGCCTTTAGGATACGCATGTTTCAGTACTTAGTTTCATCAGCGCACGACGCAGCCAGTTATCCTCTGGAGATAAATTCCCAATTATTACTCTACGTAAAGTCTTATGAAACCAAGGCCAGCAGTGCTTTGCGCAGTCACTACATGAAGCACCCAAATTAGAGTCATCGCTCTTACATTGTTAACCTACACTTATGATAAGATCACTAAACAACATTTCTTAATCATCTATCATCTGTTACCAAGTGCCATATGCTACCTCTGTAATTCAAGTCTCAACCCACTTCTACTCAAAAGTTTTCAAGAAAACCCTTAATGGGATGGCTATTGATACCTTTTCCATTTAGGAAGGAATTTGGCAAAACATTTACTAATAAACTGTTTTTAAAGTCGCATTAGTTTCCCTGCTTCCATTAATAATATTATTAAACGACAATTTACAAGACTGTTCAGATGTAAACTATCACTTAAAATGCTTCAAACTTAAAAAAATCCCTGTCACTGTGATTTCTACAGTCTTTTTCAAAATTATTTTTCCACATGCAGTAATTAGAACAAGGTAATTGGAACTGCTGGCAGAACACTGGTTGTCACATGCAAAAGCAGATACTCAGTGTTACCATCCACTGCATGCAGTGTTTATTTAGCTCTGTGCTGAAAATGCAAACAATTCCAAAACTATTCCAATTTTCAGGCAAGAAAGAGTCATAGACTTAAGGTTGTGAAGCAGCTCTAAGCCTTTTACCAAGTAAAACCCTTTACTGTTTACACACTGACCATGGCATGAGTCAAAATAAACCCAGGCTTCAGGCAGAAACGCAGCATTCTAAACCATGTGCCTTCTCCATGTTTTTAAATGAGCTTAAACAAGGGGATATGGAAAAAAAAAATCTAAAAGTGCAAATGCTGTGATAATGTACTGCTTTTGTCTAGCACAAATGGCAAAGGGCCAAATTCAGACATCCAAAATGATTAACTGAATTACTTCGGTTTTACTCTGAGGTGGGATCTGAATGCTTCTGGAGAAACATTAGCTTCATTTTTAAAGTTCTCTTAAAAGTCAACTCCGATATATAGGCCACAGGCTTCAGAATGATATAGTTCAACCTTTAAAATCTTTGTCTCAAACTACAGTAAGACCTGTGGATTCTTACGCATATTACACAGAAAACAATTTGAAGACGAAAGCGAAGAGGCTATTTTACAATTAACAGACTTATGAAAACCTTCCTAGTTTCACAAAATATCTATACACCCACGTCATTTTGGGTTGCTTACCTTTATTAGAAGGCTTACAATATAAGCTTCCATTTTTAGGATACAGACCTTTTCACTGTCCTCCGAGTTCAGATAAAGTGCTAATTGCTTTTATCGATCACACCAGCAGCAAATCTCAAAGAGGTACGGAGGGCATATTCTTACTTGCACCAGGGAGAAACAATCTCCCACCTTTTTTTCACATATAAATAACTAATCCCAGGTTAAAAAGTATTCTTGTAGGTGAGCACTAAGTCCAAAATATGCTGGCTCGACTGTACTTGTTTTTCTGGCAAGGGAAGACCATGCTTCTGGGAACCAGCATTTATTCACATTGCTGTACTTGCTGTTCAATGACTCCGCAGGTTCCAGAGCACACAAATAAGCACACTGATGCATTTTAGTGCCAATGGAATAGGTGCTCTACATTTCAGCAGGGCACATCTTAAGTGTGAGTTTGACATTAATGAGATTTTTTTCCCCTCCCAATGACTGGACAACAAATCTGTTTTCTTAAGTTTGAAAATCTTGTAAATATTTCTGAAGAACTTTGAATTCCAGTCCCTCTCTTTCCTTTCCAAGTATGGCAGTGATGGCATGAGAACACTATAAACTTAAAGCCTTTCTCAAAGGGGTTTTGTAATTCATTAGAATTACTGACATTTAGAGTTGCAGACATCATGCATGTAGTATCCAAAAGCATTAATTTTGCAGACAATTTGGAAAGCTGCCATAACAGAGGACAGAGGCAGAAAACTGCACGCATTCCTAGGTAATAGGAGATATGAAAAGTTAGGGCATTTTTCTGCCATTTAAGATTGTGGACTCACACTAGAGGAGGCAACTGATGGATGGGTGAAGTATCAGGTGGGACCACTGCAATTGCTCTTATGATAAAATCGGCAATGCTGAGGCTGTAGCTCTGTAAAAACCCACTGTCACAGACAGGCAAGACTCGTTCCCTCTTTTTCTCTACCCACCCCGTCTCCTGCCCCTGCAGCTAGCTGTGGGGTTCTGCCCCATCCTTTGCACCTACTCTGAAGTTCATTACGCCTTTCCATGGGCTGATTTAACTTACTAGCCCAGCAAAGAACTATTCAGGCTCTTTTTTGCAGAGTGCGTGAGTTGAACTGGTTTGTGTAAGGAGCCCATAAATAACAAAGATACATAATGGGAGCACCTGGCTGAGGGCAGGCCAGCCTTTGCCGTGGTGGTAAACTCTTGTATTTGCTCAGGTTACCCCTTACAGCCATACCCACGTGCACTTTCGTAATCGTGGCACGCACAGGGTGATGTGCTGAGATCAGCGTGAGGCTTTGTATACGTAGCTTTTGGGTTTGTCTGTATACATAGCAGCTCACCAACCTAAGAAAGGAGAGCAATGGAGTGCAGCAGCATGGCTTTGCCAATACTGCGCCCAAAAAATAGTTCCCATGTGGGAACCGATGCTACAGTGGTATGCGCAGATGGCTGTAGCCAGCATTGCTCTGCTTCCATGTGCCTTCCTAATTTGGGAATTAGTAATGAAAGTAAATAAAGAATAATTAAAAAACTGCCTGTCACAAAGACTCCTGCCATTTTCCTCCCAACTTTGTTTTAAATAAGATCCCCACACATTACTTAGCCCAATATATTCACAGGATCACAGAACACCTCGAGTTGGAAGGGACCCGTAAGGATCATCGAGTCCAACTCCCTGCTCCTTGCAGAAGCAGAACTGTTCTAAAGAAAACCGCATACTGATAGTGGATAATAAAAAGGTCTCGAGTGAATGGTTATTTAATAGTACATAATTCAGTTGAGGTCATGCTTTTCCCAGGTTATATTTTCTATTGGACAGGAAGAGTTTTGTTTCAAAATGCAGTGTGGGGTTTTTTTTCACCTACCTGCATAAGGCCTCAATAGCATCTCTGTCCAGAAAGTCATGCTCTCGCTTGACTAGAGCGATATCGACTGGAAAAAGGAGATCTGTAGGAACAGAGACAGATGGAATCAAAATGACTCTTATTCCCAGCGGTGAGTTATTTCAGAACAACCAGCTGCCTCCAGTTGAGCTCACCAAGATGCCAGTGACTGGCACTTCTGCGGTAAACACGTGTTACCACCTCAGATGCTTCCTTGTGATGTACAAGCTTGTGACATGCAGCTTTGATAACTGAAAGTTCATATACATAACGGGGCAAAAAATGAGCAAAGCAGAGATGAAGCAGTGGGAGAGGGAATGAGGCAAATGTGAGCTCCCTATCTGACATCAGGAGGGTAAACTGATTCAGGCTAGCTTTGTTTAAAATAAATACACAATTGCCATCAAAGTACTAATATCTAACATTAAAGAAAAAAGGTTAGTAACCCCCAAATCTCTGGAAAAGAATGAAAAACAGAATCTCCTTGGCTGTTAATCAAGCTATTTAAAAGTTTGACACTGTTACAACATTAATGAGATATGGACTGAAATGAAAGCAAGCCAAGCTGCGTGGAGCCCATATCGCCTCCTTTCCTTAAGAGATTATTTAGGTAAACAACTGGGAGAGTGAGGGGGAGGAAACAATGTTGGCAGAGAGCTGAAAATTTACTACAGCTCTGAAGCAGCAACCACATATATAGCCACGGGGTGTTCAGGGCACAGAGCAATACAAAACACACCCCGAATATACTTTTGCACTTGCTTACAACTTGCCTGGTCCAAGTGATTGTCTATAAAATACTTTAATCTCCAGAGATTAGAAGAGAGTGAGCTGAAATGATGAAAATCATAGGATTGGTGTTAATTTGTGGAAAGGTTAATTAATATTTTGGCTTTTTTAATACCAACAGTCTCTCAAATGAACTATTTGTCCTGATCTTGCCTCAAGAATAAACAAATGATGACATATTCTGTGCAATGCAAGAAATTCTAGCTTTGCTGCAGAAAACTGCAGTTTTAGCAGGGCAGCTGACAAAGGCTCATTGATTAATCTCCATCTGAAATGCGCACCACATGGGACCGCTCCACATCGGTGACTTCTCAGAACTCTTGTACTTTACCCAATTGTTCCATAGCTCTCCCCTTCACCATTTTAAGTCCAAGGTGAGAGTAAAGGGGGTGAGTGCATTCAACTGGTATTTTTCACCAGTGCTGATGTAAATTTTTCCTCTGAGAAAGCCAGTACCTTAAGAGTGCCCACAAGATATGGGAGAACTTAAGTGAGAGAGGGGACTCGGAAGAAGTTGACAGTCCCTGCGAGTCCATTTTTTTCATGCTTAATTCATGGTATCTTGGTTTCATAGAAGGACAGCTGTCTTTCAAGGGGTATGGCTAGCCTTCTCTCACCTCTTGCTCTCACCTGTGGGGTCCTTTTGATGTTAGGCAGGTCACGGTCCTACGTGAGAAACTTTATGGAAGTTTAGAGTCTCTAGGTAGGGCAAAGGTAACCACAGGTAGGACGTGTTTTCTGAATGCAAGTGATTTGTTAGGAGATTTACAGCTCAGCAGAACATGAGACCCACAAGCCTGCATATTCAGCTGAGAGTCCTGTCCCTGGTTTTAACAAAGACTGGAAGTACAGTCCCAGCTCTGCATCCCAAGAAAATCTTGGCATCTCCATTAGCACAAAAAAAAAGAAAGAGAAATAATAAAAGGAAATTTAATTTCTGAACAGGCGAAGAAAAGTTTTGCCAAGTGCTGCTTTTGAAAGTGCTATTATCATCTCGTATTGCCAATGCAGCTGCAAATCAAAGCTCAACGAGATCATTTTTCAAGGAGGTTAGCTCAGCATTCGCTGTCATTTCCAACAGTTATTCACTGTAAATAATGGACTTTCTATGCTCATTCTTACAAGCAGCAGCTGGAGTTTGTTTTATAAAAAAGAAAAAGCAGATAAGAGTGCATAATAATTTCACTACAATGCAAGTAATTTCAAGTGGTGTGCAGGGGAAATTCTGCACAATTATATATATATATATATGCATACGTATATATATAAAAGGATGTCACAATTTAAAACAAACTTCTGTATGCTATTCCGCATCAGAGTGTAAGAACTGTATGCCAAAACTGCAAGTTCCTTGTAGGTTAGAGAGGCAACGAAGACAACAGTTTTAATTGAGCAAAACCTTTGTAAAAGCGGACACGCAAAGTGAATCCATCCCAGAGCAGGACGAGTGAGCGCAGCAGGCAGCAGTCCCTTCAAGGGGCTGCTGCACACCTGCGCAACAATGCTGGTATGTTCTTTTTTCCCTTCGTAATGAGCCTGTCTCTAACACCAACCCAAACCGTTCGGAAAAAACACACAGGACTTGGGAAACACAAGGCATACAGATGCATTCATGCATATGCAGAATTTCCTAGCTCTGCTCCATTAGGAGAGCTGGCCGGCGGACTGGACACAGCTTCTGTGTTTCTCTAAGACTGGGCTTGTAGCAGTGGATGACTACGTTCATGAGAATATAGTTCATTTGTGTTTTCGCTACAGGGAACGCACCATGGTGCTAACATAACATTTGTGCTATAAGGACATTTGGAAGATTCAGACTAAAACAGAAACCTGGAATGAATTTAAAACTCCAGGAGTGCTTCAGAGCCTCGCTGGGTTTGGTACATCTACGCGTGTGGTGGGTAGCAGAGAGCAGGCCAGTCCCCAAAAGTCATCTTACGTACTGGCACTTCAGTTGTGCCACTGAACCGCATTTATTGGTGCATATTGCAACTTATTGTCCAAAAATTGCCAGGAGGTGACTGACTTGCAAGCTCAGGTGCCTACCTTCATAAAGCTGTGCGTACTGTGGGAACCCGGCAGCCCGCAGCCAGTCACAAGCTTCCTTGGCCTCGATTTCTGGAAAAGGACAGAAAGAAGACACCCTCTGATTAGTGATCTGCAAAGCAAAAACTTCCTCTCCACCACTTCTACTATTCCTGTTACAAAGTAAGCATGAAGGTATTCAGCAACTTTGAACTGAGACACAGGCTTGCTTATCCCTGTTTGCTTTTCTTCTCATGATCAAACATATTTTAGAACCTGGACAGTTGCTAGCATTCACCTCTGATTTATCAACAGCTCATCGTTTTAATAGTTAGAGAAACAGGCACAGATTAAAACTGCAGGAGTTACAGATTATTCCGCACAGGTTTTGTTAACGCTAGAGAAACCAGCACTGCAGCCAACAGGAGCAGCATTTGTTCAAGAAATCTTATGATCCACTTGGCACAACTATTTTGTCGTGACAGAAATTCCTATCAGAGCTCGTCATACCGTGCACTTTAACATCTCGTAGATAGTACTGACAGACCCAAGCCCAAGAACAACCGACACACTGTATTGCAACTCACTCAAGCGCGTATTTAGTACCCAGCAAGAACCTGGTTTCGCTGGAGGTCTGCAAGGCGTTTATGAGTTACGTGGTATATTACAGGAAATTCAGCTGACTTTCCCTCACACTGCCCAAGACAGCATGCCGCAAAATGAAATTATTCACATACATATGCATGACACCAAAAGAAAGGGAACATTCTGAACATGGGTTATATTAGTCCATGAATAAATTACACATAAATTCCATTTGTTACCTAATACAAGTGAAATAAAGAGCACTTTCTCTTATTAGCTCAAACTAGGAAAATATAAAAGGTATTTAGGGTATTCTCCAAGTGTTCAGGGAATGGATTGGGTTAATTTTGTTCTTCTAAAAATTCAAGAAAAGTGCTAGTGGGAATTTAGCTCCCTGCTTAGAACTGATCAAACAGACAGTGAGCAATCAGAACCTCTTAAAAGTTTGTCTGGCTTCGATTATATTCACTGTTCTTGATGGACCAGAAAAGAAAAGCTTCATTATGTACAACTCAGTAGACCATTTTGCCACCTACTTGGAGAGGATGCTATAGCTACCTGCTGCAGAAACCACGCACCAAGGGTTTTGCTCGGAACTGCTCAGAATACAGGATTCTGCATAGGGCAGTGAAGAGCCAAACATAACATAAGTAAAATATCTCAAGATTTTGGCACGTTATGAAATATTCCCAGTAAGACACAGGTACACAATTAAAATTGGATGAAATGGCAGGCACCTTTTAGCATCTCCAAAATGACGCCAATCCCCCTCTAATTTTCCAAATTGCTACAACAGGGTTAAAATATCTGTGCTTTGCCAGACTACTTTGCTAAGATACATACCCAAACCAAGGGGTTAAGGTGAGCCAAAGCACAACATTCCAGATAAATAAACAGCTAAAAACCCACTCTCGCTGAAGTCAGGACAAGCAGGCATTTGTGTAACTTGTGTTTGCTTCACCTTTGGGTTATGGGACCACATGAGAACAAGCACGTACAGACTTATTGACTTAGCTACTCATTAAGAAAAAGCATTCTTCAATTCCAGTTGCAAGCAATTGTAAAGTTTGGCTTAAAGTAGTATTTTTAATTTCAGTATCCCAAGGAAATACATGGGAAAGTTCATAAAGAAGGAAAAAAAAGAGAATCTAAAAGATATTTAAAACCTGCACTGCTAAAGCAAGAACAAACAACAGGATATTACTAACTCAGAAGCAATGAAAATACTAAAGTAAAAAAATCTGCAATTAATTACTACGAGTACTTAAAATAAAATGCACTCTTATAGGTCACATCCTGCAGAAGTGTCTGGATTGAATGAGAATTTTACTTGATTTAAATCTGAAAAAAACCCCAAAACCCAGTAACCAGTATTTACCTAAAAATGCAGGTAGATGCTTGTAGTGCAATTGAAAAAAGTGTCAGATTCCTTACTACTACAGTGGCTCTTAAATGTGTTTAAATATTTGTTCACAGGTCCTTTACTGAGCACCCCAGGTGTATGACCTATGAAATATTTCTAGAGCTAGAAAATTATGAATATGCATCTATCAGACTTTTTTTAAGGCTCTCTATAAAAGCTTTGTGTATCTTTTCTGCAAATATATATGCAAGTTATGTGGAAGTCATATTTTATGGGCACCCAGGTGTCAGGTGCCTTTGGGATTTTCAGAGCATATTTGCTTTCAAAATACCTTTGAGAATCCCTCCATAAGCCTACCTAGGCAATGAAACACCCGAGTTATTCCAGTCTGGCCACAAGAATTGCAGAGAGTAATAAAATACCAGTACACCTGTTTATCGATTAGGCTAGGCAAATGCCTGGGGCTGGGTACAGGACAGCACCAAGGGTTTAAAAGCAGTATTTGCCCCATTTCCAGCTCAAACATTTTGGGAAAGCCAGGGCTCTAGCCTCCGGGTCCTGTTACAAGTCCTTGGAATGGCGAGGGGTTTGGAGAGCCGTCCCGAAGAAGGGGCCAGGGAGTCCCCAGCAGCCAGGGCTCTCACCTCCATCCCCACAAAGCTCATGTCAGAGAGGAACATGGCAGGGGTATGGGCGACAGAGCGGAGGCAGGACCTAAAAAAGCAGCTCCTTTTGTTCAACTCCGGTTGGCCAAACCCAGGATTGCTCCTAGGCACTGAGACCAGATGAACGGAAAGGTCATCTCCAAGCCAGCTTCCCCATCTCAACCCTGCTGGTCACTGAGGAGCCAGAGTATGAACAAAACTGTGTAGGTATGTGAAGCTGAGGCAAATCAAAATATTGCTGGAGGGTGAATCCAGCCCAGGGTGCGCTGAATTGGCTGCACAGAAAGCTGAGTACACAGCACAAGTTTCCTCACATAAGAGATAGAAACTTAAACAGCTGAAAGCTTGTATAGGTAAAAAGTTCATTAACACAACTTAACTGGAATCTGCCTTTAAGAATAAAATACATTAGTCAAACCTAAGGTTCTGGCCAAATCATTTAAACTATGCTAGAGGAGAAAGCTCATTCTCACACTTTCCAAATACCAGCTTTTCCTCCAGCTCAGCAGCATCAGCCCTGGGACTCTTGGTTTGCCAGCTGCCATGGTTTCATATCCAGGTGGACATGGGAATATGTGCAAGTCCTTGTCATCTGGATCAAAGGCAACCGGGATAACGAGGGACAAAAGAGAGATGAACAGAGCTTCCAAAATAAGATTTTTCCACTACTTCTGAAAAGTTTTAGAAGGGACAGGGCGCCCAGAAGCCTTCGCTCAGTATCCCTGGTGACCTGGGTTACAGATCATTACCTGAGCTATGAGCTCGCTGCAGAGCACAGCATCTGCTCAGTTGGGGCCCACTGAAAGCTGGGGGAGGAGAGGGAGCCTGCAGAGGAACTCTACACTGCTTTCCAACCCATTTTAGGGAAGCCCTACTTCAGCCCCAATTTATCTGCCATGATACGCGCAGCAATTTCCCACCGTGAGCATCTTCGCGATGCTTGGCAGCTGAGCTGATACAAGTTGCTGCAGGCAAGGGACTGGTCTCGCTCCCTCCTCCCCGCTCCATCCCTGCCATGCCACTTCCTTTCTGAATTCAACATCCTTGCCAGTTAAAACCTTTACAATAAATTACAATTCAGTATACATTCCAGGCAAGAAATGTATGTGCAGCTTTTCAGATGTGCGTCCTGTGCCCTCCCCCAGCAGCAGGAGGTTCTTGTACGAAAGAACCGCTGGCAAGAAAGAAATCGCGCTATTATTTCTAAATGTCCTGATACACAAGAAAATCTCTTAGAAAGTAAAACAAAACAAAAAAGCCCCAAACAAGAAAACCCCCCAAAAAGAGTACAATGAAGTCTTTATTCTTGGTGTCGTGTAAGCAAACAGCAGGCAAATGTGTTAAAGAGGAAACAGGAAATTTTTATTGGAAACAGCTTTATTTGTTAGCCTGTTTCACAAAGCAGGCCTCCATGCTCAAATCAAGGCTAGGAGTTCCTTTTGTGTATGGTTGGGAACCATTAGTCCTTATTTACCCACTTCCTGGGGGGTTAGGAGGACCCAATTCTTCCCCAAACTGGTAAGTGAAAATGGAAACTTCCTTTTTGTTTATCTTTGGGTAATCTTGGTTCCTGGCCCTGCAAGTTTGCAAGTTTAAAACTTAACAGCAAAAATATCTCAATTCACACCTGGTTGGATACTGCAATCGCAGAAGGGAGAACTCTAAGACGCCTATAGTCTTTTGCTGGCTGATACCTTCCTTCCTATAGAAAATAAAAACCACACAGTGTGATGCTGCAATAACATCCTTTCAGAAAAAAAATCGTAGCAGTCTAGTGAGGAGCTTTCATTCTTCCTCTCTTTTCACTTCCATGAAATAACATGCAACTTAAGCAGCAGCTCTTTCAGGATCTTCAGGACAAGGTGCAAAGCAGATGTACCTTTGTACAGTCATGCATTGACTCCATTTTCACCTAAGTGCTAAACATCATATGAACAGTTCTTCCAAGCAGATGGTTTCCTCTTGCCTCAACTCAGACACCTTTATAGCTATATTAGCACCTCCACACATCAGTTCTACTCATCTCACCTTTTGGCTCTGTTAAGAGAATAGACTGTAAAAATGTGTAGCGAGACTGGTCAAATCAATGCTGTTAAAATCAGATTTCAGCAAAAAGGGGTTTCATTGCTGAAGGTTCACTCCAATGCCATACCTAACTGCTTTGTTTGGGGTTCTTTTTGGTCTTAATTTTTGACCAGGTCATTCTAGTTGAAATTCACTATTTGATATTTTCAGAAAAGAAAAAAAAAATTGTAAAAATTGAATACAAAATCATCTTCCTGAATTAGCTTGCAGGAGTCTCTCCTATGTGATGCAGAGAAAGCTATTTCTCACCACGAATGCTAGAGACGAATCCCTACCGCTCCTTACTGAAATGCATAAAACTCCATAAACTACCTGCACATTTTCCAAGGCACAGATGGAGCACAAAGATGATTCTTTCCCATCCAGGACTGATGCCCCAGTTTAATGGCTGCAAAAGGGCTTCCATGCTCAGAAGCTCGTCCTCTTTTTCTGTCTGCACCAGGAATTACCCATCCGTACATATCACGTCCCTCTGAAATTTCTGGTGCTTTGCAAAATTTGTGTTCAACTCCCAAACACTGTCCTGAGCTACTGAGAAGCTTGAGATCATTCAGGATCATATTTTTAAGACCAGTTGTGGTATATATGAGAAATATTCTTTTCTGGATAGAATTCCACTGCCCAAATACAAGCAATCATTTTTCCAAGTGCTTGAATTACATCCCTGACATGTGAATTGTGGTCCCAACACTAGATTCGATCACACTATTCCAACCACTCCATCTATAGATACATGAAGACGGATGTGAAATCTGAGACAAACTGGGGAAAAAAACCCTGCACTATGGCAGCTGCCTACAAATGAGCGAGCCAGGCTCTGAAAACGATAAATCAGTTCTGTGTAATGTCATATGCCTGCAGCCCTTTAAAGTTGGGACAGTATGCTTTCCTAAGAGTTAGCCTGCTATGTGTCCATGGCCTCAGATGGTTTTCACTTTGAAGATATGTGACTGTAGCTTGAAAAATAATTAAATTCCTTTTCATAAGTCTGTTTTTTCTCAAACCCATATAGCTAAATATTCCTTAGGCAGTATCATTAACTCAGTGCTCCACACCTTTCAAGAAAGCAGCATGTAGTAGGAAGGACTAAAGAAAGCAAAAATGTAATTAATGAAGGACAGCATTTTATAAGGATAATGCCCTTAAAACAAACACCGAAACTTGGTAAGTTTGTCAATAAACATTCAACCACTAAAAGCTAGAGAATTCTGAAAATCCCATTAAAAGCTCTTGCCAAATTTCTAACACGGTTGGAATCTCTTCTTATTCTAAGAGAACAATCCAATCTTATACCACTGTCCTAAAATACTAGTCTGACACATTCAGCCCATGAAGGATTCATTTCTGGACGAACCAACGAGTCTAAGAGAATAAGAGGCATGGCTTTTGAACGGATGACGAGCTTGCAGATTTTGAAGTGAAAACTAATCACCTTCCCAAGAGGCTCCCTTTTCCCTTTAACCTTTAAAAAATGCCTTATATTTGCGATAGCAGCTGCCTGTTTTGATGTGCTCCTATATTTCACTGCGCTTCAATCTACCTTCCACAGTCAAGCGATACATGTTGTGATCTCCACTTAACGCTGCATGCCTCAACAGTCAATGCAAGCAGGTATGGATGCATGCACAATTTTAAGAAAATATTTCTTACCAAAAACTTTCTGGGGGAAAAAAAAAAGACAAGTTCTTGAAAGAAACCATATATGACACCAAATATATTATATATAGCTTTCTAGTCATAAAAACCCTAGAAAGAGGTGGTGGTGGGGAATGTTACTCAAACATTTCTCAACTATGTGATGATGACTGAAGAAACATTCTCCTTGTGTTCCTGCTGGCTTTGGGGTAAACATGGGAATGGCTTTTTCAAGTTACGGAGCCTTGCAGCAGAACAGTAACTATGCTGCTGATGTTATGTATAAACCACAGGACACTGGGAGAAGAAACAGAGTATGTTTGGAATTTGTGTGGGAACAGATGAAGAAGAAATAAGGAAACAGATGTTTAAGATCATATATTGATATTTTCTCTGAAAAAAACCAGGAAGCCTGAACACCTATTTTTTTTTTTTTCGAAGCAGAGCTTTTGGAAGGAGAAAATGGTTTACTTCCACTGATAGGGTTTTAAGTTTGTTTATCCCCTTAATTTAATTAAATTTAAAAAAAGTTTCCAAAACATCTGCATAGGTGTATGCTGGCTGTATGTAATTTCCCTCCCTACTAACTGTACCAGGTTACACGATACAGCTGCTTTAATTGCTCACCAATCTCCTTGGCTAGCACAGGAAACACAATACCACCTTTGTGAACCAAAACCTAATTAACTTGAATCTCCTTTTCGTAGTCTTCAGCATCACTTAAAAATCACTTCAGAAGTTTTTCAGCTCAAAACTTCACCAGAGAAACAGCAGTGATGAAAATGTTTAAAATGTTTAGCGATCGAGCCAGCGCTTGCTGAAATCAACAATACTCAGCAATACTCTTTTTCAGGAATAAAGGTGATCAGTTTCACAGTTCTCCTCATTATTCCTACCCCCAAAAAAATATTTAAAATGAGAATTCTGCTTTCTCCAAGTCCAGTTGTGCTGTAAGCCCCATCCCAAGGATGGGGAACAGCCCAGGTTTTCATCAGAGCGCAAGGAAGGCCAGTGCCTGATGGCAGGAGGGCAGAGAGGGCATAACCACCACCCCCAGAGCATGCCCTGGCTGGCAAGAGGTCCATCCCCCCACAGCAAGAGGACCTGGAGCAACTGTTGTGCTCAGAAAAGCATCAAAGCAGCACCATTGCAAGATTTAATACAGAAGCACGGGGATAAAGGATACTGCCCATGCCTCTGTCAAGCACTTTCCCTATACGCTCTTAAGAGATTGCACTTAGTGCTTATTTTTACACTTTTAAGTGTGCTTTGAACTGCCCAAAGTTAGCTGCATTGCTTCCTCATTTGTTGAAGACTTTGGGAAAGCATGTTCTAGGGCACAAAAGAGCCACCATAACTCCTGGTTTATGCTCTAAATCGTAATTTATTCCTAAATGTTTTTTGAATGCTGAGCATGGAGGATTTAGAAAGAAATTTAGAAAACAGTGCAATATAAAGTTAAAAACTAACTTTGTTTAAACAGAAAGCTTCGTATGGCAGTTTTCCTGTCAAAGAACGATTCTTTTTATGGATTAAAGATGGTCTTCTCCCATTCGTTTTTAAGAAGGTTCACAGATGAAGAGGAACAAGATGTCAAGTGACTTAAAAAAACCCTTAAGAAATAATTGGGCACGTGGGTTATTTATCTGGCCTGATTAACACAGGGTGGTCTTGGAGGAGGATTATTTGGGGCAGAGAAAGCAGTTAGTCAAATCCTCTGAAGGAGGTCATGTTGACAGATTCCAGAGTGAGAAACGGATCCTCCTCCAAAGACTGGGAAAAAGAAGATGACTTTAACCTTGTCTTCTCTCAGAAGTGACTTGGTAAGAATGACCTTTGAGAACATACTGAAGGGCAAACATTAACCATTGCTACTCCCAAGCCCAGTGCTAATATTCTTCCATCGCACCCTGCCCACAAGCTTGTAAACTTGCATCCTCAAGTATGCAAAGCTCAATCAAAGGCTCATTGAGCTCCAGAGGGAGGCAAAAGTGAGCAGGTCCAGCGTGACAGGTACTGCCTCTAAAAATGCCCAAAGTCTGTCTTACCTGTTCAGATCTAGGAAACAGCAATGGTGTAAGAGCTGATCTGAGCTGTCTCAATGGTTCATACAGACAAAAGTAGATTTTATACAGACAGTTACTTCTTGTTAAGCCTCAACCTCAAAACCATCCGCACACATAGGAAGAACTGTATCGAAGAAGGACTACTTTTGCATCATAACTGTTAGTGCTTACCTCACTGATGACCCAGTCCCCAAACTGCACCCTGTGCGGACAATACAGTACTGGATACAAAAGGTCAGAAATACCTGTGGCATTGAAGCAACCCAGCATAAAGCCAGTAGTGTCCCAGCTGAATGCCCCTTTCCCTAAATCAGAATGAAAGACGTAAACCTGGATTTTCCCAAAGCGAGTATTGCTCTGAACTTTCTATTTCCAGATATTACAGACAGTTACAGTATTCTGTCTGCGATACTGCACACTTGAACATGCTTTTCTCGGTTCCTGATCTAATGGTCGCACCTTACAACTTCAACTTTGGGGATAAGAGAGTGGTCTAGATACAGGAGAGCCATGGTAGCACCACAAAGCCAACACAGCACTGCGGAAGAAAGCAGAGAGGCTACGTATGGAAAGAAGGGAAGGTAAAACAGATCACGAAGCTTTATGCTGGAAAGTTTCTTCTCTCTTACAACGCACAGGAAATCTGTTATCAGAGACACATACAGAGAGCAGAGCGAAGGGTGGCCAGCAGAGGATCCAGTTCTGTGGGTCCACAGGGTCACAGGAAGACCATCCCCAAAATGCAAGAATGCAGGGGGTGTATTTTTCTTAATCCTGAATCTTCAGCAAATGACAACAATAGGCTAGGGAAGGTCAAACTGTGTCCACCGCTGGCTTCAGCAAATGTCTTTCCTCAGGAAGCATTCTTTGCGCAGACTGAGATGAGCATTTGAATGGACAGTTTTAGCTAAATATAAAATAAATTTGCTTGAAACCAGGTCTAAGGAATTCTGCACCATTTTGGCCTTTACAAAAATGTCCCCACCCTAAGCGGGCCATCATATTGTGTCTTCATTAGAAGAGAGACCGGATAGTATTTTTCCTGATCCAGTCTCATCTAGCACAGTCCTTCTCAAGGGAAACAAATACTTGTCAATATTGGAAAGAATATTCATCCTAACAAATAACAACGCTTAGCACGCTCTTCTAAAGACACCGAAGGTGTGTAGTATTACCTGTAACTTTCAGATAATGAAGCTCAGTGAATAAAGCTAGCTGGTTAAGTCATTTTTGACTTTATTTTACTCTTACCAGTTATGTCAATGGTATAGTTTCCTAACAGACCTACTGATTTCAAAGACAAGCCGTGTGGGAGAAGGCAGTGTTCAGTGTCAGCAAATACAGCAAAATAAGCGTCCAGTGAAAAGAACCAGAAAGCTCCAACTGCAGCCCAGTCCTGTTCCCCTTTCATGAGACTTGCTCATCACTAGTGGAAGAGAGACTTTGAGGTTTTTTCCTTAAAACAGGACAAGGGGGAAAAATAGAAGAGAAAATAAAAAGGAAAAAAGAAAAAACTTGGAAAAAACTTTGGAAATAAAAACCCATGCAAGACAATCTCGATACCCTGTACCAGTCAGAATTACTGATAGCATAGGCACAAACAAGAAATACGCCTGGAATTGCTGGAATTACCAGAATTACCATGTATCTACACTCACTGTATCACTAGAGGGGATATAGTGTTTTGTAATTCATTTGCCCTGAAACACTGAGGACCAGAATGTAAGCAGAACAATATGCTCCCCAACGAAGATATATAAATTATATTGGGGCATCTGCTCTTTACTTAGTGGAGACCAAACCAGCAAGTTTTCTGTGAACTGCAGATCATTTGATTGCTGTATTTCTATAATATGCACAGGAAGGAAGGGGAAACATCTGAAGTTATTTTTATTCCCCCAAGTCTTCTGGCTATACTGTATGAATGCTAGGGTGGGTCTGGCATTGTCTGAAACGTGTCAGGGTCCTTTTGCATAGCCTCATTTCCTTCTTCCTGTTGCTAGGAAGGATAGTTAAGCATGAAAAGCGCTTGTTTACAGTACAGGACCATCCTGTTAAGCACATGAGTTCTCTTCCTCCATCTCCTTTTAACCAGCCAAGGGTGCAGTTGTGTTTATGCTGAAGCCAACAGCCCAACTCCAATCAGAGGGGACTTGGAAGAGAAGTTTCAATCTCTAAAGAAGCCCAAACATAACATACTGTGGTATTCTGACCAGAAAAAAAAAACTTTATCATGCAAACTGCATCTCTAAATATTTGCAGAACTCATAAATTCACATGCCTCAAACCAACCATTGCCTAGAATGTAACGAATTAGAAGAACCGGCAAAGTAAAACCAAGTCATCTCCTTCTTCTAGGAATCCTAATATAAACATTTGAGTGCCTAAGGACAACTGCAGTACCTTTTTCCTGCCCCCATGAGAGGCAAAATACACAGGGTACTTGTACGTTTCCACAACTAGCAGCAGTCTTTCTCTCTGGTCCAGCAAGGGCAGCTGCAGAACTGGCTGGGAAGAGCCAGACTCAGGAATTAAAAATCCTAGACTGATCTATCCAACTGAGATTTAAAACCCAAATAAAAACAGGACAAGATATATTTTTGCTTTTAACTACCACTTAGAAATTAAACTTAACAATAGCTCCATGGTGTTTGAAACAATGTAACTGCACTTCCTTTTGATAAAAAAAAAAAAAAAATCAATTAACAAACGGAGTTATTTTAAAAGAAGATAAAGCAATCAGGAAGTCCTAGAAGTTACAAAAGGTAGCTCCAAATGCTTTGATTTCTGTGAATGTGTAGATGAAAGGAATCTTCTCGAAACAATAACTACATCTGCTTTTGCATATACTATATTCTATAATCAAAGAATCTCAGCCCTAATCAGGACCCCACAGGCAACCTGAAGCAGTAACCCAAACCCAAAATCGAGAGATATCGATCCCACTTCCTGACCACCTCAGCCCTTCTCTTTCTTGTCACTTCTACTGGAGGTGCAGATCAGGATGCCTATGGGACATCAGTAAGGATACCTGGAAGCCAAGACAGTGGGCTACAGCTGTGGAATGGACAGGGGAGCCCAATACCAACTCCCTGCGCTGTCAGCCAGCAGAGCCTGGTTGCCAGACGGATGCTGAAACAGTCTGGCACTGAACCCCTGATAGATTCATACTCGGAGGCTCGCATGAAATCTGCTTGTCTATTATCTTCCTGAAGTTCACTACAAACAGCCTTAAAACACGCTCTGACTCAGAGCATCGTTACTGCCTTGCTGCTGGGAATTTCTTGATCAGGGCAGGGCAATTCACACAGATCACACTTACTCCTGTAAAAAAAATGAAAGCATCTATAATTGATGACTAAGATGAAATTACATTCCCCAGTCTTTCAATTCACACGTGTTAAATACTATGACACATTGGGCAGAACCTCCTGACCTAGTTAAGTACATTGTTTAAATGTAGTTATTTCTTCAATAGTATCATTTTGCAAGGAGAACAGGAGAATAAAAAGCAAGACAAAGGAAAAAAAAAAAAAAGATTGTAGCAATAGTGAGTGCCCTTGACTGGCCATAGAGCTCATTAGGCTGATGGCAGCACATCGCTCAACAACTTCGCAGTTACGGTGGAAGTAAAGTCACTGGTGGCTGTTTGCAAGAGAGGGGAGGGTGATAGGGGCCGCCTGGGGCACAGCTCCGGTTTTCTGTTTGCCTGGAGAAGGGGGCGGAGGGGGGCG
>NW_009260268.1:8807312-8857346 GCF_000687185.1 Egretta garzetta | reverse complement strand
GGTGACGACCCAGGTATTTCTTATCTATATATTATATATAATTTATACAAGCAGAATGCGACATACACCCCCACACCCCCCACCCGCCCCGTTGCACGCCTAGGGGCGTCTTCCCAACCCAAAAGTAATGCAGTCAAAGACGATCTAATGGCTTATGTCTCCTTTACTCCTGCGTGATTTTTAACGGCTATCAGCTATTGTGGTGGCCTTCTAGGTGATAGCGATGTTTATACCAAGCAGTCAGCAGAAGCTCTAAATACTTTTGCCAGGAAACGTACAGCAGATGCTAACAGAGAAGGCAGCATGACTCCACGGCGTTAAAAACTGGGGAGGGTTGGGTAGGCCTGTGTAGCCCCTAGGCATGGGGGGTGCTGAGCCTTCAGCCTGAAGGGAGCCATGCGGGGTGGCCAGGGGATGCTGGTGCCTCCATCCCCGGGCAGCGTGTGGAAGAGTGCTGTGAAACGCTGAAAATGCCTGCACACCGTCAAAGTCTCAGTCTGGACCTGGGTGGAAACCAACAAGTGTTTTTCCTATGGGGACCACAGCACAGCCGTAGGCATGGCTTGCAGATAGCAAAGCAAAGCCTGGCTTCATGGCTGCGTGCCTGGGAGTCACTGCCTATGCCATTTACTCCCCTGTATATTTTGCGAAGATTGTTCAAAATGGTTGTTTCGGGGCTGACGCTCACATTCAGGGCTTTAAAATGGCACAGAATAGCTACTTTTGAGCAGCTGCCAAATTACCAGCATGGAAAAGAGTACTGTGAAATTTTGAAAATATCTGGGTCCCATCAAAGATTATGATTGGTTCATTTTCTCCCCAGCCAACATCGTATTTTATACCCACTGGTGTTATTTTAAGATTCAGTTGTCGTCTCTGCACTATGACCTGTCAGATATAGAGTATGTATAGTGTGGTGCCTGAGCAGGCAATTTACTGAAGAATAAACATCTCCCCCTCCTATAGGCTGCAAACTGTGGCCAGTTGGCTATTATAGTGTTGTTTCTGGAAACCCCTACATGGCTCCAGGTCATTAATTTACTTTAACAGCCCAGAAGAGGATGAAACTGCACTATATCTTCAAGCTTGACTTTACATACATTACCCGCTTAATCAATTACCTTGTCATACCTAAACTCGCTCCAGCTCTTTTTGGCATAGCCACATTTACCTGCATTTTTGAATGCTTCTTGTAAGGCACCAGGATATATGTTTACAAGGTAGGTCAGGCCCACAGAATGTGAATAATGCAGGGAAGATGGACATACGCTGTTGAACAGGCAAGGTAATCCCAGTCTAATTGGCTTTCTGTCTGTGTTGTCTGTACTTTTAGGCGCTTGATAGACTGGGAAGTGACAGAATAGTCACGACAAGAGATGGAAAACTCCGGTTGCACGTTGTGTGTGAATTTCAGAGCCTGCGTTCTAGAAAAGAGGAAAATTGTTTCTCCAATAAGCATCCTCAAAAGGAAGAGGGGAAAAAAGAAAGAAGAAAAAAATATCCAGAACATGTAGGAAAGCACGCTGGTACTAAAGCATTTCCATGACAGTGATAATGCTGGAACCAGGAGACCACCGTGTGTCAAGTTAATACCCTCAGTAAAAAGCAGGGTTTGTTCTTGTAAACACAGACTGCCTAAGCTGCTTCCTGGACCAAGCCTGCATCTCTGCCTAGGAAGCGTTTGTATAGGACCCACAGGAAGCTTTTGAAGAAGGAGAGAATGGACTTTTGCTCTGCAGAAAAAAAATGGGGAGGGTTTGGAGGACTTTGGACGGTTGGCAGTGTGAAAGGGAACTGAAAAAAGCTCAGAGAGGAGGAGGTGTGTGTGGCCGTGAAGTAAACTCCAAGAGGGTTGTGAGTTAGATGCAAAACAAGAATTTGAAGGCAGAGAGTTTTGTCTGAGGACTCTGAAAGGGGTGAGTGATTCGTAGGTAGTTAACCAAGGGTTGTCATTCTCACCTTTACCACTTTGTAAAATAGCAAATGAATGATGATGATAAAACACTGTTTGTGCTTTAGGTCAGCTCTCCTGTTCTGCTTGCAAAGCTAATCAGCTCTCACAGTAAAGGAGGAGTCTCCATCCTCATTTAGTCTTTGTGAATTCCCTCTGCAATGTCAGAGCCAGTGACTTCTGTGATGGAGCAGTCTGTCTGCTGGGATCATCGCTAAATAGATGCCGGAGGATTATCACTGACCTGAATTAGATTCTTGCTGGTAATCTGAAAGAGAAAGGCTTTGATTCTAGTTTGTTATCAACCATTGAAGACAAGCAGTCTCTCTGGCTTGCATTTTAACTTGGAATTCTATAGGGCTGCTTAAGCAGGCGTGTTTTCTGAACTGAAAAGCAAGGCACCAGTCTCGCATTTGGGTGTAAAACGTGCTCAGAGGAGCATTCCACCTGAGGCATGGGTGTTTAGCAGTCTACAACCGCCCTAATCACTCATCCGGCTTTTAGAGAGCGTTGTGAAATCAGGAGAGCTTTGGCCTCTAATATTTTTATTTCTTTATCTCTCTGGCTATTCAAAGAGCAGGCAGCTGCCTGACAGAGACACAGGATTTTAGAAGTAGCCTGCCTAAGAGGATTGTTTCTGTGGAGTACTGTTATCCTTAATGCAATCAATGAGCTCTCCCTGGATGGTAAAATAATTGTGAAGGATTGCCCGACAGGCACAATTACTCACTTTAAAAGGTGAATTCTCCTTCTGTTGTAACTGCATAAGGGAGTGATTCGCGGGGCGGCATCTAATAATAAGGACTTGATTGTCCTCTGGTTTCCCTCCCAGGCCCAAATGCCTTAATGGTTAACTGTACCCTTGCCATCCTTTTCCTTCTAAATAGTGCAGTACACAGAGAAGTCCCAATTCGTAATTAGTCAACTGACCTGCTGGTACAAACACATGATTGTCAGACACATGATTGCAATTCTAAATGCTAGTATTAATATCCTCTTAGCAACAGCATGATAGATTATAGAGGAGTTTCAGCCCGAGTTTCCAGGCCTCTGGCTCTAGGCTTGGATTCCTTGTCGACTGGGATATTCGTGTGTAGTATTTCCACAGTCCAAAGGACCTTCATGTTCCAACCATTGTCAGCGAAATAATTAAGTTTGCATTTTCTAGCACTTGAGTTTACTGAAAAGTGATTATTTAAAGGAGTCTGCAATTGTTCAGGCCTCTTGACAAGGAGTGTTTGCACTATCACTTCTCAGAGATAAGCGGCACTAAGAGCGCCTTGCTGTCAGAGAAGGAAAACTATTGTTTTCACCCACTAGAGAATCACAAAATTAAATAAAGCATCTTTCCAAAAGTACTTTTTAACAAAATATGTGGTAATCATTATATTGCATAAACATAAGTGCTGGCCTGCTGCTTGCAATTGATGGGGTCTGTAAATTGTCCTTTAGAAATAAACAGCTTTAGGAATATTACCAGCTCATCATGTATAGGTGACTCTCACTTGTATTTGATCCCAGGCAACATTTAGGGTTTTTTTGTTTTCCTTCTTTTAACTGTAAATAATAAAGAAAATTACCTTTGCCATATTCTTTGTGGTGCATATAACTGACTATTTTAAAAGGAGTGACAAGTGAGCTCTATCCTTTTGTCTGCTTTTGAATGCCTGCAAACACCACGAGTTCAACAGTTCAGGCTGAAAATGAAATTACCAGGTTCACACTGTACTTAAGAAAGGCTCTATTATATGGATGCACAAAAGGATGAGAAAAAAAAAATTGATGATATAGTTTTCAAAGATACAATTTGATAAAATACAAATACAGCTGAACTAAAATTGGAGGGGAAGACAAAATAAATATTTTAATTCCATTTTAAACACAGACAGTAAGCCCCTTAGCTTAGATGGAACACCACTGATTTATAGAAATTGGTGGAGATGTAGAGTATCTTTTTCCATATTGTGTTCAAGGTGATGTTACTGGTGATGATTTATTTCCTGAAGGTTGCAGAATTTTCTACTGTTAATGTTTTTACTGCCATCCCTTCAATTAAAACCTATATTTTGACATTAAAAAAAGGGATTCGCCTTTGGAAAAATAACCAACTGAATTTAACTTTCAAGAAAGCAGGGAAAACAGATTTGGGTAAACTAAACCCTATCTAGAAGAAATGCTAGAAGAGGGCAGTTAAAATTTCTAACCTGTGATGAAGTCTCAGAGATGATTCAGAGTAAATATACAGCTTGTGGCACATAGAAAAAAAATCCCCCTTCTTTTTAGTCCAAAAATTCAGAATAGCTGCTCATTTACTGATAAAGACAGCATCTGTAATTGATCACTGCTTCACAGCAAGGAATCTGAACCTGAAATTATCGGCACTAAAACTTCTGCATGCATGTGGTGGAAGCAGTTGTGTCGGCGAGACCTAAATGGATATGCAGGTCGCAGGGGACCAACTCTAACAGACCCCATTAGAGAAAGCTGCAACAAAAGTTTGGCCCTGGGTTTAGCTGTGGCAGCTGCCTTGGTGGCCATGCGGCAGCAGAGCTCCATGGCACCAGGAGCCATCCCAAGCCCCTCTCCTCTCTTCCTGGGTCACTGGAACGGCAGCCACTGTGCCCAAATTCGAACCCCTGCTTCTCTTCCTCTGTGCTGACAAGTCATGGTGTGCAATGAAGTGGGAGAGGAAGACAGCACAAAGGATGCTTTTACACAGCATATGTATTACAGAATGATCAAAAGATGATGGTGTATAATGGAGGTGGGATATATATCTCAGCTTTGTGTTGCTTGGGAAAGAAGAGGGTTTTTTTCAGACCAACGCTCTTGTTTTCACTCTGTGTTCACGTGACAGCAGCTATAACATTGCTAAGTCAACCAGTTCTTCCCTCTTCATTTCTAAGCAAATAGATTTTACCTTCCACCTTTAATACCACCAGTTTCCAAGGCATTCCATGGGTAAGATGTGGTTTTTTTTTTTTAAATCTCATTCTGTGTTCACACATGACGTCCAGTCTGATGAAGAATAAAGATTAGCTTTCACAGCGAGACAACGGTAACCTTCGTTAAAACAAGACGTAAGATGCAAGTCGCCTACTAAAGTAGATGAAATCTGAAAGATTGGTGCCTTAAACACGTCAAAACAGTGGCTAAAAATTGGTTTATGAAGCAGCTGTGTCGTTATAATACACATGAGATGCTAGACTTTTCAGCATGATACTCTGGGACAGACCATCTCAGCCATGCATTGCCCAGCTGGGGTTAAAAGGGGTAGAAGGGAAGGAAAGAAAGTTTTCTTTTTTTTTTCTTTTTTTTTTCTTTTTTTATTACAGTAAGCAAAAAAACTATGAACAATGAAAAATTTCCTTTCAAGAACAAAGTTTTTCTTACTTCCATCTTCAGTCTTGTGAGATCCAAGGCTTTTTAGTTAAATGAACTCTATATTCATTAAACTTATTTCCTCTGGAGGAAATAGGCACATGCATCCACCTGGGCCAGTCGACCCATTACGTGAAAGACTGCTGCTGTTTTAGCCTTGGGGAATCTCCAGGACTCAGGAAATCATTTTAAACCCACGACTCAATAAAGCACGATAACTATGGCAACTGGAACACATACACTGTGATGGCTAATTTCACCTCAGCATTCATCAGGGGAGGTACTGGCTTGACACCATAGTGTGGAGAGTAGCTATTGGTAATGCAATGTGAAGCTACAGAGACGGGGAAGAAGGAAAACACATGTTAATAAGGCCAGTGAACAAAGTCAGGCCTGGTGTAAGTCAGGATAGGTTCATAATCCTTCTTGGTCCCGTTCTTGACAGCACACTAGACTGAGACTCAAAATACCTATATGCAGTCTTGTCCTGTTTTAACTTATTGGGCAACCTTGGTCTATCCATTCCCTTTCTCATACTTCATTTTTCCCTAGATAAAATAGGGAGAATAATACGTGTCTCTCTTGCAAAGCCCTTGAGATGTACTGGGGAAAGTGCTGTATGAGATTATTATGCTGATACCATGCCTAATAAACATCCTCTTGCAGATTGCCCGTTTGACTGCTGCTTTCCTTGTCAGTGCCCATGCTCTTGCTTACTGCAACTGCAAAACAGCTTACAGCAGCAATTACCTTGCGTTTTACTGGGAGATGTGTACATGTAAACAGTTACTTAAGGGCACCTTAAGTAACTTGCTGGAGTGTCAACACCCATAATTATGTCTGAGGAAAGACGAGAGAAGTGGAGGGGGAAGCTAGCTGTCTTACCAGCAAGAACAAACTGAGTTGGAGAAGATTTATTAGGTGTATATTACCCAGATAAATGTGATCCTGACTTGAATGAGAGCCAGCAATAGCAAGGGGAGAGGGTCAGGCAGAAAGAAGTGGCTGTTTGGCCTTCATCAACAGATTCGAGGCCTGACGGGGATTAGGAGGAGTAACAGAATTGTTGGGGTGTTCATTCGTCACTCTAAAATTTAGGATTATGACTTCTAAATGGATGGCCATTTTAGCTGAAAAATGCTTCCTCCTTCTCCATGCTACATTTCTCTTTCTATGCCAGCATGTTACAGAGAGTGAGAGTACTGTATGATATTATTTGTGAACATGATATGATACATAGAAGTGACTGACAGGTTAATAGGAGCTTGCATGTTTTAAAAACAAAGACACATATTCTGTTACATGACCACAAGAAAAAGAAACATGGAAAGCGGTTAGTTTGCTTTCATATTTCATCACTGTCGCATTATGCAGGGCTACCTTTTTTAGTCTGCTTGTTTCTGAGGTTTTACTTTTGCCTTCATATCATTTTACAAAGAGAGATGGTAAATGAATTTGTTCTTGAGAGAGCAAATCTCTTCTATCTAACCTTAGCCCAGAGCAGTTTTGAAATATCTAAATTCTGAATTAAAAAAAAAAAAAAAAAGAGATTCTTTTACTATGGGAATATACAAAAGAGCATTATTTTTACTAAAGCAAAAAAAATCAGGGTGCTCTCATATTCTGGAATGCCTTTTTTTTTCATCAGACTTCAAAATGCAAGACAGGTAGCAGTGATTGGTGAATGCTTTTACCTAAATCTCTTTGTCCAATACACCTGACAAACTGAGTTTACCTGGCTGTTACATTAAACTTTACAACAGTTCTGTCACTAAAGCAACCGAGCAAACCCTTCACTCGCTTTCTATCATTTTAAATCAAAACACGCAATGAAGCAGATTCTCTACTCTTGTCGATGGTCATTTTTGAAGCCTGTGGTTGCACAGTAATTTGCAAGAGCTAAGGAGCTACCCATGTAACTCTGTTAAAAACAAACAATTCATTCTAGTGTAATGCAGATTTAGCTTCCAGATAACGGGCTTACTCCTTTTATAGCAAACAAATCACATTTTTATACAACACCTTTAGTATAGAAACAAATGCATCCTGCAGAACCCCGTTCTTCCTCCCTCACCACCAAGTGTCCAGCTGCCCTGGTAATGTGATGTGCCCTGTGGGGATCAGACAAATTGCATACATGGAAAAGACAGACCTCTCATGTTTTTAAAACCGGTCTGTCATTGGATTCTTTGGGTCTTTTGTTCCTGATGGTTTTACTGAAGATTCATTAACATTTATGATGGGTGGTACAAAACAATAAGCCTTAAAAAGATATGGAACCTAACTATTTCTTCATGGACCCCAGTTAAATGTATGAATGACATTATTTAGAGGATGTGGTGCCAACAAGGGTATGGAACATTTCTGGTCTTCTAAAATGAGAAGGATCTGTTTTGAGAAGAGTAACACAGGAGAAAAAAAGTCTGATTCAGCTAACCTGCTTTTTGTTTGATCCCGACTTCAGAGAGCTCGAGGCAGCCAGGGACATACCTGTGCTAGGATCAATGGGGTAAGTGATTAACAGTGATAGGATGTCCTGCACCTTTCATGCTCAAACCAGAACTTTCTCTCCTTTGAAACAAGAGCCTTTACATCACTCAGTAGAATTACATTTCTCATGAGGAGCATTAGAGTAGAGAAATAGTCTCAATTTTCTTTGCTGAGGAATCTTTATTTTTTCCAGATACAGAAGGTCTATTAAACCTTGAGATTAACAGTGCTCCTGGCATCTGATTTTTAGTCAGGAAGTATAAACAATGACTTGAAAGGTGTATATGCAGAACTTTCCATCTGATTTACCAGTAGCTCTTTAGAATCTGTCATGCATGTCATATTGACCTTACAAACTTAATTACCTAAGCTCTAAGAAACCACATGCTTGCCTCTCAGCTCCTTAATGTAAATCAGTGACAGCACTAAGAGAAAGCCCTAACAAAAAACATCCTGAAACATCCCGAAAACTTAGATTCTAACAGGTCAGAATATGGAATTTCTCAGCTGATGAAGTGAATTGAATTTTTTGGAAAATACTTGGAAATAAAAGCCACATCCCACTTGGCCTAGGGTGAAAGAATCCCACATGTCAAAAAATTACGAGCCAGATACCCCAAAGTCATAGACTGCCTTGAAAGTAATAAGTTTTAAACATACATTTCAGAAACTTTCTGGTTTTATATCAAAGACAAGAATTTGATGTGATTTGCAATACGTAAAAACTGAATAAACCCCAAAACTGGTGTTCACCACTATGCTAGACAGGTATCTGAAGAGTTCGGTAGCTTATCTCCTTCACTATTTCTCTTATGTTTCAGAAGGTTAGCTGACTCCCTCATGACACTTGGGACACATGGCCTTCCTGGCTAGCGTATAGAATGAGAACAGGGACAATCCATCCTTAGCTTTGCTTCTGAGATAGTGAGCTATTTCCCACCAAGGCAAGCTTTTAGCTAACCTAGGATTCTTGGGTGCTTCATCAGTTTCTAAAGGGCAGAATAGCTTCCTGCATTACTTTCTAATAACACCTTTCCCCCCTAAAGGTTTCTGCGCCTGGAATAAGAGTTTCTCATCACGCCTGGAATAAGAGTTTCTCATCTTTATGTCTGTAGCACCTATACTGGGTATTTCTTTCACCTGCTGCCAGTTTCTTCAGTTCTCTTTTCTTCCGTTTCCTTTCCTTCTATTTCTCTCTTCCTCTTCTTTTCCCTCTTTATAGCTAGTTGCTACCAACAGCAATTGAGAGGGGTAGAAGTGCCCTCCTTAGTTCTTTTCCTCAGCTCCCCTTCCTTTGGCCAATGCCAATGAGGAGCAGGTGGAACATTAGATCCAGAGCTGTTGAACAGTGCTCCCCAATGAGGAAAAAGGGAAAAGCATACAAACCAAAAGATACCTAGTTTCTAGGGGGAACTGGGAAAACATAGGGAAACTGAGAGACAAGATCACTGATAGACTGTGTGAACTGTGACTGAGCGAACAGTATCTTCTAATACAAATCTAGCAATAAATTTAATGCTGCCATGGAGCCAGGTGATACGCAGTGCTCAGAACCCTTGGATATGAACAAACATAGTAAATGAAACAGGAAAGAGGATGGTCTCCAAGTATCCTGCTGAGTTTCTGCTAGAATTGCTTTATATAGCATTTAGTTACGTTAAGGCGGAAATCGTCAAAGCACACAGAGTATAATGTAAAAAAGTTTGAGAGCTACCTAATATTTTATAGCTAATCTATAACATCGTGCAGAGCCTAATGGAAAGCTCAGACAGTTACAGTGGGTTGGTCTGCTTGTCCTGAAATAATATTTGTCATCTTGCGTGATCTCCTTCCTTGATTAGAAGGGGCTTTGTTTGTGTCAGGGTAAAAAGGAATTTAAACCTCGTTCCTACAAACTCATGTATGCAACTCTATTTGAGTTGAAGGGTATATTGAAATTTGAGTGCATAAATGCTTGCAGGATCATGGCCTTAGTTTTTAGGTGATGGATTTTCAGGCTCTTTCACAGACCGTTTTTGTGATCTCAACCACACTTCATTTGAAACTTTTATACTCATTCCATTAAGAATAGCTTCTCAAGAATGGAAAGCTGATGCTTTATCCTCTGGCCGCTTGTACCTACTATTTCTGATCAGGCTGATAATGACAGAAATCAAAGTACAGATTCTCAGAACAGCAAGGCTTTTCATAACGGTCTCTCTGCATGAAAAGTCCATGTGTCAGCTAAGAAAATGAATTTCTAATAATACTTGGCACTGAATGAGTGGGCTTGTCTCAAAGGAGTGCACCAAGCACTGTTTATCTGATCTTTGTAACACTGAAATAGGTTTCACCTACTGGAATGATCTTTGGCTTAGCCATCTTTATATCAAGAAGCTTGTACTAGGTATGATATCCTCAAAATCAACACGGGGATTTTTCTTTTTTTTTAATAAGGAAATAAAACCACATAGGGATATTTGCATTGGTGTGCTCAATAGTGTTTCTCTGTTGGACAGGGAACAAAATTTTCAGTGCCTGTTTAAAATTCTGGAGAACTTTATGCTACTTTTTTAAGCCAAGCAGATATTATGCAACTTTCTCTATGCATGAGTTTAATAGATCTTTTAAAGATGTTACCGATGAGTGTGATGTCCTTTTTATTCTGTATTTAATTACTCAGTATAATTTTCAGAACATGCTACTATGCAAACTCCATGCGATGCCACAAACTTGTGAATGTGGCTCTGCAATTTGCCATGGTAGCAAATAAACGTTCTTAGTCAGATTTCTTTGTAGTAGTTCAACATAGACTGTGTATGCCTAGACTGTAAAGGAACAAATACACCCTCTAAGACTGATTTGGAAATGAAAACGTCCATTTTGCTTTAGATTTGAAATAGTAATCTGAAAAAATAAACATGTGCATTAAAAGGCTGATTAGTTATTCTTGGTTCATATAGCAGCAGTTTTAAAAGACAAGCATTCACTCACAGGCTAAAGATGAATCAAAGTTCTCCGATTCCTGTAAAAATGTGTGTCTCTACAGCCACAGTTTGTTCTGGATCAGTTCCAGTGCATTGTGACGATGGGAGCTAGAAAGGAAAACTCAAGAGGGTATTTTTAATCACTTTTACCTCTATTAACAATGCGATGCTATTTCCATTGTTCCTGTTATAAAAATAAGTAGCTGACATGTTCCCCAGAATTGATGATTGTGTTTCAGTCGACAGATCAGCCATCACGACACTGCAGCCTATCAGGAAAGGGAGTGGAAAGGAGCAGACAGAGAAACCTCAAAGGAAAGGACAAGACACTGTGTCTTTTGTCCTTTGTTCCAAGATGGAAATAAACTGTCTCCACTTTTGATAAGCTCTTCTTTTGATCTTTGTTTGCAATAATTAGGGTTAGACACTAAGTTATTTTATGAACCCTTTTAGGTTTAGCCCCCTCTATGTTAATATGAATATGAGTTAGTTGTCCTCTGTCAACAACCACATTAATTAACTTTTTATGATTAATTTGTAGACATTTTACCTAATACACAAGTGAAATAGATATTGATAGATTTGGGGAAGATGAAAAGTATTTTTTATGCAGATTTAATTTATCATCATATTTTAAAAATATGTAAGAACATAAAAATACAGAAAAAGATATAAAGATCTATTTTCTGTCTATCTGTCTCTATTGTATAAATATATAGAGAATTATATATAATTTTTTTGGGAGGGGTCCAATTCAAGAATACTTATCGCACTGTGCTCCCATATACTTTAGATGATTTGGAAAATCTGTTCCCTACATAAGGCTATAGCTTAGTGCTCTCTCTCATGAGTATAGGTAAATATGATGTCAGATACCTTTGGCTGCAGAGAGAAGCAGAGTTGTTGCTCTAATTCATGCTGAAAGACAAATTGGATCCAGTCACCTAAGGAAATCCCAGTAAGTAAGAATTTGGGATTCAGCTGGGCTATGTTAGAAGCATAACTGGAGCTTTACCTGCTTCTGGTGCAAATGTAAAAAGATATTCAGGTGTTAGCTTAAGAACAGATGTGTTTTGCTTTGTTTCAAAAGCCAGACTTTGTCCTAGGCAAAAAAATCCCAAACAAATCCATGAAAACGTAAATCAAATTAATTGCAATTATCTAAGAAGTTAAATACCTTGTCCATCTAGGCAGTTTTCACATATATGACCAGGATCCAGGATACTACAGAGTAAACTGGATTCAAAGAATGCAGGCAGCAAATGTGTTTTTGTATAAATCTATCTGTGGTATATAGTTGTAATTTCAGAAAACAGCCCAGAATTAAAGAGTGCATGTATATTTTTACATCATGGTTAATTCATAGATTTTAAGAATCATTGCAACAACCTAAACTACAAATCTTGGTTAGGATTCCTGCTTGAAGTTGTATCTCTGGCCTTTTACAATGCCCCCCTTAGGAATGCACCCTGATTTTAAGATTTCAAGTGACAACTTCAAAGTTTAAAATGCGACAAATTACTTCAGAATTTAAAATGTGTGCCTTTCTCCAAATTTTTACTCTCAGAATCCTCTCAGAATCAGTATCTAGTCTTTCACTCGGCTCCTTTTTTAGTGTCCTGAAGATCACAATCAAGCTGTGGGATTGCAATGAGAACTACATGATGCAAAGCTGTAACATGCTTTCTATTGTCAAGGACAAAAAAAAATTACATATCCTTTGCTGAGACACATCGTTGTAATAGTATACAATTTAATGTCTGCAGATATAAAAAAATCTAATAATGTTTAGTAGCTTCCTGAAGCATGTAGAGGTATAGTCATTTACTGGAAAATACAGAATGCCTCTTAAGGGACCGAAATTGCTGAATCTTTGTATCTCTAGTGGAATATAGTCTACTCTTATCAGCTGAATAAGTGATACTGTCTAAACAAAGGGTAATAATGTTCAACTGGAATTCCAGGAAAGGAAGCTTAATGCGAACTTCCTGATTTAATCTTACAAAAATAGAAAGGTTGATAGGATAAATGAATCACTCAGAAGAGCAGATTTTGCTTCAGTTAATTAAAACAGACCATAAAAATGTCAAAGTACCCCTTTGTAACATTTAACTGAAAAATTCACATACAAAGCTACTTAAAGTATCATTTTCATGCATGAGACTGAGAAGAATCTTTTCAGAGAAATAACTCAATTTTCAGAGAGTTTCTTCTCATTTCTCAGCCTGGAAATCATGGTGACAGCTACATGGACGTTTCTCATACAATTTCCTGTATCTTCTGCTTTTGGTGGGCCAGGAAAAATCTCAGAAGTAAATTTGGAACTTCTGTTTCTGGAAGATATCAGCAAGTCAGAGATGCATGGAAATTAAAGAAAAACAAAACAAATGAAGTACTTTAAGCCCTAAGAAAAGGTTTTGTTAGGTTCGGTTTGAGTTCACCTTGACTTCCTGACAATGGTAGTCACTCAGGCCTGGAATAAACTCATAAAGAAAGTGGAAGGAACACATTTTGGACAAGATACCTGGTAAGTTGCTAGCAAATGAGCAAGAGAGATGATCCTGCACTGCTGGGAGAATGGAAATGACAATGTTGTAGGCCTTCTCCATCTCTAACTTCTGCAAATTTGTCACCCATCAACACTTTTAAGTATAGCCAGTATGAAAAGTGTCTAAAATGCAAGTCAGGCAAGTGAAAAGTTATGATTGCAACTTTCTTCTTTACCCCTACCAAACCAGCAGGAAAACATGTAAAAAATTTGCATGCTCTACCATAACCCTCATAGCAACATCCTGCGTCAATGGGACTGCCAGAGGCCATCCATATCAGAGGAACATGGTATGCATCTCCTGAGGTCTTGCATATGCTCCACCCATGATCAATCCTTGCCTTGGGTGGAAGGTGTTTATTTCACACTTGGGCATGAACATTTCATTTTCTTAGAAATAGTTTTTTTTACAGCAGCCCGATAATTTTCAGTTTCTACACTCTTCCAGGATGGGGCTCTCTTTAATGGGAAGCTGGTGGATGGGATTATTTTTGTTCTCTTAGACAGAGTCTTGGCACAGTTCTTGGCATTTTTTTCTTGATCAGGGTTTGATCCCAGGGTTTTGGTTGGGTTTCTTTGTTACCAGTTTTTATTGCCTTTCAATTTGTTACTACTTTCTTTTCTTTTGTTTGTGGGGTGCGGGCTTTTCAGCTCTTCCTTTCTAGCATACGAAGTTGCTTGGAGTGGGGGACCAGAGAGAGGCTTCATGTGATAGGGCTGCTGTGTGTTTTTATGACTGAGATGAGTGCTGCCAGAAGAGGCAGACCTGGTGAAACATCACATCTGTGCATGTAAATGATCTTCTGAAACACGCTAAGGGTGGATATGGATGACTGATAGCATCTACATTTGGAAGAGGAGCAGCTTCAAGTTACTACTGAGTTCTGTTTTATTAGCTAGCACTGACCTCTGTTTTATTCATTCCTGATCCCTTGGACAACTCGAGGACAGGATCAAACAAGTATATTATAACGACTTCAATTTTTTTTTTGGTGCCAAGAAGTGAAGAATAATGTGAGGAATGACTTCTACAGATAAAAACACATGGGAAGAGGAAGAAAGAAGAGGTGAAAGAGTGGCACAAAGGAATCCTAAACCACGTGGACCTTCTTCCCTTGCCTGGAGACTGATTCCATAGTAAAAGTTAGAGATTATTTCCCATTAGAGATTTAGAAATGGATAATTCTGAATAATATTGGAAATCAGGTCAGTGTTTTGTGAAGGTAGGAAATACATATCAAAAAAAGCAAGGTCATACTGATCAGCAAACAATGCAATCTCCTCACTCCCTGTTGTGCCTGAGGTATCTGGGTGTTTCAGACAGCTGTGAGTGATGAGGCACCCATCTGTGATGAGCTAAGGATGGGATGTGAGCCTTGGAGTCAAAATGGAATTGCCTACTTTTGACCAAAATGTACTTTATGGGCAGGTGTGCTTCGACTGCCAACTATCATCTGTTTTGTTTTGGCACTAGAAATAACAGTCTTGGATACCTCCCTTTGGAGGGTTAGCTGCAATTACAGATATGTTTCAGAAGATTCTTCCATTTCATAGAAGAAAATGATGAAAATTAGAAGGAACATGCTTGTCATTTGCCAGACTTGCAAGATATATTTTTCCTACATTTTTAGTGGTTAGGGTAATTATTTTCTTAATGAGGAGACTTGTCAAAACACATTATGGTGACTGATTTCACATCACCACTTTTTTTCCTAGCAGTTTCTGATTACTGATTATATGATACAGGAAAACATTAATTTTTAATTATTGCCAGTAATTTCTTAGAGATCATTAATAGCCAAACTGCTATAGCCTACCTAAGTATTTTACAGCTTTCCTAGGGAAAAGAAAACAAAAAAAAAAATAGCTGTTTTGGTTTATAATTATCATCTGAGTTCAGAAAATGGAGTAGTTCTGTGTTTGATTGTACATTAGGAACTTAAAGGCAAAAGATGGTGAAAAAGGCCATGTCTGTCTCTGCTATTACCGGATGAGGGAGCCTACAGTACTGTATAAAGAAACACACTTCTTTGCATTACTGTGATACTTTCAACTGAGGTTCGCAAAGCGTGCTGCAAACAATGTATTTAGTCTCAAAGTAATTTTAATGCATAACCTCTCAGTTTGCAGTTAGAGAGACTGAAGCACTTGAAAGGGTATGGGCGTTTTCCACAGCTACGTTCTGAACTGGCTGAGAAAATTGTCAACAAATCCTGCAAGTCTGTTCTCCTTTCCTGGGCTTTACCCTTAGGCACTACTGACAGCACCCCACAGCCCCCCAGGACACAGCTGGCTTGTGCCTCACTTTTGCACCACTGTAGCAAGAGGAAAAAGCTCAACTAGTCCCAGCACAAGACCCCAAACTGCTGGAAGTTTCTATCCTCGGCATGCATCTGACTACTTCTACAACACTTCCAGGACTACCAGGGCCCAGAAAAGGGAGCATCTTCTTCGTTTCAGAGAGGAGAGCTCGCCTAGGGGGCTATGCATTGCTCCCAATGCAAGCTGGTGTCTTGAGGATGCCATTAAATATAATGGTTATATCTAGGATGCCATGAAAGAAATTAAGTTCTGCGCTGTTTTAACGAAGGAGGAGAAAGTACAGATCGCATTTGATATATGGGCTTCTATGTGGTGTATGGTATGTGTTAAGGTATACATCCCATGTAGTTTGCTTTTACCTTATCACTAACATTCATAGTCTGCTTGTCTAGGAATAACCTTTGTGGTTATGTTATGTTATTTGAAATCCTTGATGCAAGACATAATCTTGCCAGTGTAGCTATACCATTCTGTACTGTTTTACCAAAGTAATGTTAAGTATCCAAGGATATGTATTTCTTGGTCATTTTAATAGAACAGTTAGCTGCAGATTGCATTCTCCGCTAACAGATGTTTTGTTACTAGTGTCCAATATTATGCAATAAGAGAGTGAGTCCCCAGAACTCCCTGTCAGGAACACAAAGTACTCTAAGATAGATCACTTTCATATTTTCTGGCATTCAGTGATGGGTAAATCTCCAAATGGTTTGTAGGTCCATTTAGTTTGAACTAAATATGCAGAGCTCAGATTCCTAGAGCTCAATTTTCTCAGACTACAAAACCAGACCAGTTATCTAATGGGGGTAATGGTACTGGTAAGGGAAATGAGAGAGAAAAAAAACTTTCTCATATTTTCTAGAATTGTCCAGGTTCAGCTTGAAATCAACATAAAATTTCCTTTCTTTTTCCTTTTCTCTTTTGTTTTTTCCCTTCTCCACCCAGTTTTTCACCTTCTGTATTTGCTGCTGTTTACATATTGAGGATGAAGTCCTGTCTCAGCTACTTTCACATGACCTCTCTGAGCTGCAGCTTTCATTTATACCTACATGCGTACTCTGGTGCCAAGGACTTCTTTGGAAATAAAATAAGCATTGTCTGAGACATACAGACTTCAAATTACCTTGATCATAATATTTTTCAGGAAGACAACTGAACAGAAAGGACTTCATTTGAGGTCTTTAAAGTATCAGAAACCTTCCAGTTATATACTAATCACCCGTGTCAACTGGGAAGAGCACAGGCTGCAAAAGTAGATTTTTTTAGTCACAACTTCAGTGGTGTCAAATATTAGGAAAATGAGAGTTGTTCCATTTTGCAAGAGTGGGACAGCAAAAAAAATTCGTATGTTTTGACTGATCTAATCTCCTTCACACACACATTTTCTTGAATGATTAAGCATAGATAAATTGGTTCTTCAGCACAGGTGTATGAATGTATAATCGACATTTGACACTTTCACAAAAAAAATTTCCTTACTGAGGCAATGACATTTGAAATACTGTGTAGCAGATATTTTCTCTTCTAATGGAAGATAATTAAACATAATTAAATTACAATTTCCTCATAATTTTGCAATGGCAACATTTTAAAGCGTGTGTCATTTGCTTTTTGCAGCTGTTATTTTGTTCAAGGAGTCAGTGTATGACTTGGTTTTTCTGTAAGATTTCCAAGTAGAACCACTTTTACTCCCTTTAGTGTTACAATATTTGGCAGGACCAGTCTCATGCGAATAAATGAGTGAAGAAATTGCATAAATTTTAGTGAAAATGCAAATAATTAATTTATCTCAGACCTGAGCTTGTGCTAAAAAGCATCAAGCATGATGGGGTATGATGAAATGATAATGAAACCAGCCATTTAATGCAGTACCAGAAGATACAGCAATCACAGCTGATACTGCAGAAACTCTGTAGGGTGCAAGGAAGGGTAAAGAAACGATGGAAACAACAGAGGGCATTTTAGATGACGGTTTAAAGGATGGGAGGAAGCACGCTGAAGGCATTTCCCGTAGCACAAGCAGAGGAAAAGGCTTGCTGTAACACTTGCATTGCTGTGGAGACTCTGTGTGAGGGTCATCCCTGAGAGCAGTCACGCACATCGCCTGCACAACACTTGCTTGGGACAGACACCTGCACTGGGCACACGGGGGAGACGGCCAGAAGAAGAGGCCAGTGAGGAGGTTACAAGGGTTGTGTGTTTTCTCCTGTTGTTGCTGCACGTACTGTAAACACCCATGAAACAAACCATAGCGTAAGTTCAGACAAACGGGAGTTTCTTCACTAACCCTTTCACCCTTTACTTCCCAATTATGTAGGGAACAACAAGCTCTGTCTCCTTTGCCTCCATGATCTACTGTGGACTTCAGATCCTGGCTTTTAATCTGCTCCAAACTCAAGTGCCCTCCTCTCCAGGTGCTGCCTCCCAGCCATGTTTACTGTCTCCCTCAAGTCTTCATGCAGCCTAATTGCTGGAAAAATCTTCTCTATTTCTGGACTTCTCCTTTGTCAAAGGGAAAGCAGCATATTCGTACTCTGCTTTGTTTTCCAAGCAGATTTTGTTGACTGCCTGCAATTCCCCCAGATCCCCTGCAGGAGCTTGAAACATTGCACAGGGTCCCATGAGCCATACCACTGGCTGAGAGGTCCGGGTACTACTTCAGCCAGAAGACTTGCGTAGAAAGGAGGGAGAGACATTGCACAGCAGACTGATTTATTGATCCTGGACCTTGGATTTGTACCTCCAGCCTTCACTCTCCACACTCCCAAAACTTGGATTGTAGGAGGAATGCCTTTCACCCTTGCTGTGTATGTCCTTAGGGTTATATTTGAAGACACGCAATTTCCATGAAGTCATTTCATGGCACCTAGCTAAATACTTTTAAAAATGTTGTCTCCTGCATAAGGAGAGAACAAAATTAAGGACTTTCTGCTGGGGCTGGTGCACAGCTGGGTTTGTGTGGGACCTGATGCATGAAAATCGATGCAAATATGTACATTCACCAACTGGATTAACAGCATAGGACATAAATGTAACTGAGTGGGAAAAGGCAGAGTGAATAAAATACATGTGGTTATTATTCTGCTGTTCAGGGAAACAGGCTGGGTTCAACCCTTGACCTGTCTGTTCCTCTCAACCCCCAAATACAGTTCAGTTAAAAGGGAGATTTTTTTAAGTGCAAGGAAAGTCACAGGCCAAGAGATGGCTGCAGGTTAGGAACTGAACGGTAACAGGTCAGAAGAAATCTCCTGTAGCCATTTTTGTTGCTGAATCACACTGGTGTGGCCTTCTGAAGGCTACAGCAAAATGCACATGGGCTTACTAATAATTATAGTTTATCCTAATAAAGTCTAGAAGTAAGGGATTCAGTTATATTCTCTGTTATACCCTGCTGGCTTGGGAGAGGATCTAGCTCACATTGTTTTACTCACCTCAGAAAAAGAGAACTGAACATATCTGCTAATAGAGAAACTTGACCTTAATGTTACTCTGTAGCTTATGCTCAGTTTTACTACTTTGTAAGAGCAAACAGAAACTTTTAGCAGGAACATACAAAGAAATCATTTCTCTGGAATAAAGAGCCCAGAAAAGCAAACAAGGAGATGGTTTTAATGCAAAACCTGAGATTAGAAATACTTCAGCACGTATCCCTTTCCCACATCTCTATTCTCTTATGAAACAGGCAGGTGCTGGAAAAAGTGGACTAAAAATGAGATACTGAAGAATTGTGCCAGCCCATTCCTTGCTGATATTATCAGTAAGGGCTTTAGAGGAAGCAGAGCCTGATTCTCCTACGTTTACATCCAAATTATTCCAGAAAAGCCAAGGACTCCCTCCTTTCACACATTGGAAAAAAATAAGTAGGCCATGAGTGTTTTCTCTGATGAGCTTTAGCCATGAACGCATATAATTTAGAGAAGCTTGAAAACAGTATATTTGCAAACACATATGCAAGTTGTCAATATACCCTCTGGAAAATCTGCTACAGCTGGCTGATACTCTTACAATATTATTAAATGTGGGGTTATTATTTCACCATGTTTAGGTCACTTTTGGATACAAAATACAGGATAGGGAAGTATTGGCCATATTATATTAGGCAATGAACTTTCCATATGTTGGAAATAGCGTCATGAAAAGAAACTGCCCAGAGAAAGAAAACTTGGTATTTATGAGAGGGAGTACTCAGTACATCACCAATGATCCCATCCAGCAGAGATTCTCAGACTCTGCCTGTTACCATGCTGTCTGATCTCCAAAAAGGAGAGGGATGTTATTTCTCTTAAAGAAATAAAAAATAAAAATAGTTAGGCCATCCATCAACTAAAACCAAGACAAGTGTTTGGTTCTCACTGTTGAAATGGGATATTATTATTCCCATGGGGATTAATAAGCCTAGCTGGAGGAGTCTGGCCCTTCGGGAGGTCAGTAGAGGAATGTTTATGATTAATGTTTTGGTCCATGGTCTATCTCTATGTTAAATTAATAAAGCTACATCGTCTTTTACTATGCCTTATTAACACAACATTAAATTTCTACTAACATTGATGTTGCAGACTGCCCTTGGCTCTGTGAAGTAAAATAATACTTTGTAGAAAAGATTTTACTGTACAAATAAGCAGATTTAACATCCTGGTTTGTTCCCAGCTCTCAGATGTCAGCATTGCCTGTAATTAGCTGTGAGCTGGAATGTGTGTTGCCATGCAGTAACCACACCAAGCATCTTCCTTCACATCTTGATTTCCCATTTCAAATATCCCAGTCGAGTTTAGAAAATGACTTGTGGAAGCAAAAGACAGCAGAGGAGAGGGGACTCAGAACCAGCATATAAGGTGAACCTAATGTAGAATTGGCCTGTTAAATAAATACTTCTTTTTTTTTTTTTTTTTTTAATTTATGAAACTTTGCAGGAAAGCATTGCTTAAACAAATGCATGCCTTGAATAAAATAATCACAGGTATTCAGCAGTTAAAATTATATTTCAAAGGACAGTTTCCACTATGAAATTCAAAACTCAAAATTAATGACTAGAGATTACAGTGACATATTCCCAGATGCTTTTATTTTTTATAATCAAGATTAAGGGTCTGTGACAGGTGAATGCTTGCAAGCTCTGCTTGAGGTCCTATTTTCTCACTTCTCACAGATCTGGGACGTCTGTGCAAGTCTCCCCAGAAAACCCAGTCCTAACCAGTCGCTATCATGAGACTGCTAGAACAGATTCTCCTATTTAAAGCCCACTCAGTTTTCAGGCTGCCATCATTCTCCTGACTTCCACAGAGGTGCTCCACAGTTGCACTGAAACTCTCGGGCAGACCCAGCCTTGCTCAAGCATTTTGATGCCAGCAACAAACCTGCCAGCTACCGCTATCAGTGAGCACGAGAGATCTGTTGATTAATTTCCCAGTTTTATTCTGCCGCTTGCCAACAGCCTGCATAAATAAATGCATTTTTTACCTATAGAGGCATGTAAACAGCACTGTGAGGTGGGTTTTCATTATTTACTGATGGTATTATCCAAATGGGCAGAAAGATACTCCATGAACTCCAGCCAGTGGCTCTTCGGTTTCCACTGTGCTTCTCTGTGCAACTGGACATGCTCATTGAACTCTTGAGGTTTTAATTGCGGTGACACTGGATACCCCATATACAAGCACTCCTGTTAGATGCAACTGTTGCTTTTTAAAATAATTAAGGCAGCAACCCTAATAGCCATTGCATTTAATCATGTGGGAGCTGTAGGAAAAGAGCTTTCCATAAAGGCCTCATCTTCTCCTTGCTCACTGTTCACTTTGAGGTATCGTTGCAAGGCCTATGGGTTCTTCCAAACTTTCTATGAGAGATTTAAAGAAAGGAGGAAGGGGACCGGAGGCAGACATTCTCTCTGAACTCACTCTCACCAATCCGCTTCTCAGATGGCTAAAAAGGTACATATTTATTAAACAGAAATAAACTGTAAAGTAATATCCTTAATATCTCATGCCTGATACAGTGAGTTCTTTTAAAATATACTCCTGTAAATGTCCTGTAATACACATCATTTGGGGAAAAAAAGGTGACCAGGGAACTACCGGCAAGATGACAAACCCCATGATGTTTACAGTACACCGCCTAGCAGAGGGAGTGTTAAATACTACAGCAAGCATTGACAGCCTCCAATAAAAATTGCAACAATGTTCAAAATGTGTTGGAAAAGACATGTGTTTTCCAAAACCAGTTAGGAATTGCAGGCCAAGCATCCAGCAACTTTCTCAGGAAAAATGGTCATTCAAGGGGCTGCTGCTTTTGCAATCACAATAAACTTCCCAACACGCAAGCTGTGCTAGCAGGGGAGCGACCAAACTCGGGATGTAAATGTTAGGCTGCGAATTGTCCCCTAGCCTTCAGACAGAGCGCTGCTAATCTCTCCAGAATATAATGTTAAAGCAACACTTTGCATTTCCATGCAGATCTCTCTGTCTGACAGCGGTGGTTAGTCCCAAAGTAGCAATGGAGCTGGGTTAGCCCCGCATTACGGGGTTGGAGAGAGGCCAGTGTTTCTCCTCATGCTTCTCAGAGAGTGAGTCAACACACCTGCTTGAAAAATCTGGATGGAGTCAGCAGCCAACAATGTCATCTTTGGCACAGTCGCCAGAACTGCATCTGAATTATGTTCTTTAATTCAGGTTTTAACGCTTTTAATACAAGACACTGTTGGAATTTTTCATGACCTGAAGTTTTTCTTTTCCCAAAAGATGTACAATAAGAAAGTAAAACCACTGCTTGCTTTAGCTAAAACTTTAATCTTTCTTGTGAAAACTATAATGAATGTTACTTTTAAAATACAAATAAACTCTTTAGGTTTTTTGGCAAGAGACAGCCTTTTGATTTTTTTTTTAATTAGCAGTATTTTCTCAACAATAGTAGGACAGCATTCTGCAAACATGTATTCCTATGAGTAATTCAATAAAGCTAAGGAAGTATCTCATGTGAATTATAGCTGGCAGGACTAGGCCCATGCTTTTTTGTATGACTTCTTCATATACACAAAGCAGAAAGAGAATTTTAACTGAGTTTATTTTAACTCCACAGCAAAGAAGAATCAAAATGTCCATGAAATTGTGTCAGTTTTCTGACCTTAAAATAAATGTCTGCCAATCTCTACAGAAGTATAATGATGCAGAGTACGGTGCAATAACACCAGCAAAGTTAGCGTACAGCTAATGTAAACCCCACTGAAAACATTTTTGTTGGGGCGTGTAGGAATGGGCAGCATTATGTATGTGCAAATAAGCACAGCCCATTCCACAGCTAAGACTAGCTATTACCAGCAGATAGCTTCATTTGCAGGGTGGTTTGGAAATGCTGAGCTCCCCGTTCCTCCACAGCCAACCATGAACAGAAGCAGCCACTAAATTTTTCTTTGTTTATTGGCACATGGTTGCCAAGTTTTCCCAACTTTCTCTTCGTGCAGTAGGAGAGGTTGCCACATAAACTCTGCCCAACGCCTGAAGGAAACTGCCCAAGTAACCTCTGCATCTTCCCACTGTTGTATCGTCCCACTTAATTGGTCACACTGGGAACTAGACCAATATGCTGATGGAGCTCTCCATGTGTCAAAGCCAATAGATAATTTGGAGCTCTTCATGAATGTTACCTATTATCTAATGTTGCAAAACAGAATTAATTAAAAAACAGAGCAAATTGATATCACGAGTGCAGAAAGAAATCCCCTATTTATCCAAAATAATACAATGCAGCTCCTTTAAAAATAAAAGTACAACTTTGCTTTAGATTTCTAGAAAACCAAACCACAGCTTCTACAGGGTTTCTTAAGATGCAGAACTGGCCATGTTATTTCCTAAGAAACACTTCAACCAAAGTGATAAAGACATCTAATTCTCTAAGACCACTACCCATCTGATGTGTTTGCATACCTAAAGCAGAAAATTGCACTGTGAAAGACCTGAACTGTATTATTGATTAGGCTTGAGTTCAATATACGAGGAGGAATATGGAGTCCCTGGGACTCCAGGGATGATTCTAGCTAGAATATATTGAAATATATAGCACACCAGCATAGATGTCTGCCTCCAGATACAATGAAACTTTAGTTGCTATAGTAGCTGTGACTCATGCCGGCTATCTTCAGCAAGCTTTAGTCTAGCGAGCTCCGGTGTTACAAACTGTGTAGTAATGCAGCACCCAAGGAGAGCTGAAAAATCTCTGAAGAGAAGTCCTGTTCAGAGGGAGGCCAAAGATATTTTCCTTCCTTACTTGGGGGACACAGCACAAGGGGAAGGGAAAATGAGGAAGGGAGAAAAATCCAGATAAGAGACTGAAAAAAGGTAGAAATTGGAGGGGGGAGAGAGGAGGAGAGAGAGAGAGTAAAAGGGAGCAGCAGGAGTCTTGGCTTCCATTCCATCTCACCCCTGGAATAATGCATGACTTTGAGAGAGTAATGTCATCGCATTATTTCTCTTTTCCATTGTCTTGCCCAGTGTTAACTCTTTGCAAGAGTAACCATTTCTTAATGTTTGTAAATAACCTGCCAAAATGGGCGATCATTTTCACAACAAGGGGCCACAACAAGGAGTAGGAGGCTAACGCAAAGAGAGGAGGTATGTCTGAGAGTATGAGTCAAATATTGTCTTCTTAAATATAGAAAATAATGGATATACAGAATGAATGTAAGCTGTGAGCTTAATATCCTACCAGTTAAAATAAAGTCATCACCCTCCTAATGATTGTGTCAAGATTTTGCCATTGTGTTGTGCTTAAACCTTCTTTTCCTAACAGTAGACACTCACCAAGACCTTGCCCTGTCATTGGTTCATTACCACACACCAAACCCACATTACTCCTTGTAAAATAGTTCACGCACTGTCAGGAAGCCTTTCATCCAAGTGCTGACCCTAAATCTGGGGATATCCCTGAATGAATGTGCATTGTGTAAACAAACAGGCAAGTCAGAGTTATCATGTGAACCTCAGAGTGGAAAATCTTCATCAATGCTGCACCCAAACTAGCCAAGGAAGAGGTCCAGGTTTCCTTATTCAGCCCAGAGTGCTTATCTATCCAAAGTTCTGGTTTAGCCCTTCTAACTCTGCAGGGAGAGACCTGTGAAGAAATCATATGCATGTAGACTATGATACAGAAAGAGAGAAGGAAAGGATAGCACATAAAGCAGGACCGGTTTCAGCAACTTAATTTTCAAAGGGCTATTTTCTTTTCTTGTTTAATCAATCCTATCTCGTCAAACCTGACACCAACACTGAGGTACCTCCATATCAGCTCAAGGAAGACTTGTCCTTGCTTTAACAAATGCAAGCACACTACATTAATTGTTGATAAATGGGAAAAGGCATTTTCAGAGAACTATGTATTTCATGTCTGCTGCCACATTCTCATGCTTCCTCTCCTCCTCCATTTACCTCAGTTCTCTCCCAGACCTCCTCATAACCCTCTAGGGAACAGAGAGCACCTATTCTGGCCTGTTCTCAATCTTGTGTGCGCCGACTGGCCAGACACAAAACCAACAGGACAGGTTGCTGCACTGCTTGTGCAATAGCTTTTTCATTTGTGGGTACTAGTCTGAGTCTCTTCCACCTAAAAACTGTTTTTCACAAGGCTCAAGAGCCTCCTCTAATATCTCAGAAATATCTGCCCCATAATCAAATTTGGTTACAGTTGGAGGAATGGGTACAGATAGACAGATGAAGGGCTAATATTGTCCCATAAGCCACATTTCTTTAGAAAATCGTGTTGAAAAAGTATACATACTCTTAATATTTCCATTGGCAACCACAACCTTCTGTTCAAATGACAGGTTGATTAAATCTTAGTGCTGCTGTTGCTGCTATGACATACTGGAGAATTCATACTCATTTCTGTATTTGGCCAGACTAGTTTCATTTGAGTGTAATTTGTATAAGTAGCATGTAGAAAAAGCTTGAAAATATTTCATGATTGCTATTATTGGTTGAAGAGAATGTATTTAGTATTAAAATCCATGTAATTGAGACAAAACCTTTAAAAATGTCATCTCAAGACTTTCAAGCCACATAATAAACTAATAAATAAATTGAACGTAAATCCCAACCACCTGTCTTTTCTTTATTTAACACAGATTAGCAGCTGTCTTGGGCTTTTGTCAAGACTGTGGGAATGAGTTAACATGTTTAAGACAAGCATTTCCACGGCTGACTTGCAGTGCAAGTTGTCTTCCATAATTCAACAGCCGCATCAACAAAACGAACGCTAGCAAAACAGCATTAGAAAATGCATTCCTCTCAAACTGCTGGAGCAAGGAGTCTTCAGGTCAAGGGTCCTAAGAGAAATGTGGGCCAATTTAACAGCGCTTCCAAGTGAATCATTTTACAAGTCACCTGCCTGTTCATCACTGAACAGAAAATCAGGTTTTTCTGTGAAAAAGCAAGCCTCACATAAAATTTTTTCCTTCTTCCATAAAGAATTATATCATCATGTATCAATGAGAGTTAAATCAGAAAGAAAAGGATGTTAAATAAAATAAACTGAGTGGTGGTGGTTAGAAATTTCAGTCTTTCCTCCACAGCTTCAAAGTTCAGTCATCTACTCAGGTATCAAACACTCCCTTTCCTTAATTGTTTCTCAGTCAGTCATTTCAATACTTGCTGGTTTGTCTAGGACACAACATGACTTTTGCATCTAGGAGCAGCATGGAGATGTCATGCATTGTGCACTTCACCATCAGCTCATGCTAGCTGGGAGGGTGCTATAACGAGTGAGGGTTAGAGGAGATCATGGATGACTGGAAACAGGAAAAAGTACTTGTAAACTACAAGTACTGCAAACTGGTGTGCAGGAAAGTTGACTCTGCTGCCAAGAGGCATATGGAAATATCAATGTGGCTATGAAAGAGAACTGAAATAGCCAGAAATATTCAATGTGTCATTAATTTGTGATGTGTTTATTGCATATGAAGCTGAACTGAGACTGATGCCAAATTTCTGTTTTATTTTTCTTTCAATAGATTTTGCTTCTTTAAAAAAAAAAAAGTGTTCCTCCCCTTTTCAGTCTGATTTTTCTTTTTTTCATTGTGGGACTTCTAGATTTTACTAACAGTTGAGTATACTATATAGGAGCTGAGCTTTTGCTAGGAAAAAAGAAGAATCACTATGCTGTATACATTTCTCATGTAAAGAAGCAGTCTTAGAGTCCTTACTAACTTGTGCCCCAATGCTGAAACCCTTACTCCTTCATCCAGTTGCACGGTGCCTGCTTATTAACTCCAGCTTACTCTTTACCAAGGTAACTGCCCTTGAAGGTGTCACTCTTCCAGTCCTTACTGGACTTGGTAGCAAATCTATGCTGAGTATCATGAACAGCAAGGCTGAGTCCAAAGAGAGTTTTGTTTGTATGGCTAAGACTGCTGGACTGAGTGCTGGTTTCTATTCCCACTATCTGTACCCCACTATTCAATATAAAAAGCTCACAGGGCTAGTCAATAAATCAGGAGGAGAAGTAGATGGACAATGTGTCTAACATTCAGACTTTAAGCGGCACGTGGTTCCAGGACATCCAAATTCCGCAGCTTTGACTAATTTTGTGTGCTTCCCCTCTGTTTTCTCGATGCATAATTATAAGTAAAAAATTCCCACAGAAACTAACATGATGCAGAGCTCATTGCTGAATGAGTGGGCTATTAATTAGACATCTTTAGAAAAAAGGCTGTTCCATGCTCAACAGATTAAACCGAGCCCTTGAGATATTTGAAGTTTGTTCTGTCACTATCAGATAAACACAACAGAACATGCCGACCTGCAGAGGTTCATGACTAAACTGTTTGCAAGGTTAAAAAGAAAGGGAGAGGAAAAGCCTTGTTAATCTTCTCCATTCCTAATTTTAATAAAAAGTAAATATTTTTGTAAAAACATTTCAAAGGCTTCCACTTTCAGCTATGTGGCAGGTCGAGATTAGGGAAAACCCAAGCGCCTCCTAAGGTTAAACACGCTATTTGTCACTGTCTTTCAAACTACATCTGAGTATATTTTGCAGATAAGTTTAGATAGGGTAAAGCTCAAACTCCTTTCCTTTGACTTTTTACCTAGAAATATACAGCCAGAGATACAGTAAGTTCAGAGCAGTATTTTCCTCTCATTGCAGATACTCTACTCAGTTCTTAGAACTCATTAAAAAAATTATTACATGAAGGCTACAACAATTTGAAGCTCCTATGCCATTATGGAATACTTTACAAGTAAAATAAAATTTCTGGCAAATGGCATTTTAGACAATTGGAAAGCTTTAAAAGTGCTATTAGATATGCTTTGTTTACCACATTCAATCATTCAGATTATTAACTCTTTTATTAGCCTCAGGGAAGAGCAAGGTAGTTTAATTGACTTCTGGTAGATAATTTGATCAGTGTACTTTTATTCTGAGGTAGGAAAACTACTATGATAATTTGCATTATATTATGGAAATTCAGCTTTCTAGCTTTAATCTGGAACATGAAATTGGGGTCGGGTTGAAGACCATTTCTACGAAGACTGAAGAAAATTGTTTTCACTTCCTGAGTCTTGTGCTTGGATGGTCCCCCTAGTGTGAGTGTGGTGGCAGTGGAATTAAATTTCATTTTTATTAATAGCATTACAGTTATCTATTGGGTAGGGAAAATCTATAACACTGCACAGCAAAAATAGTATTTCCAACTGTTACAGAGCAATCTCTTCCAGCCAACACAGGACAAACTCCCTGCAACTCCTCTCTCGGGCCTGATTTTTAACATGTTTGGACTAATTTTATATTTTAAAATCTCAGCCTGGGAACAGACTGTGTAAACATTTGTATCTGTTTTGTAGTATCTGTCTGTAGTGGGCATAGATCTCAGCTGCTGTGAACTGGCAAAGTGCCAGCATCGTAAAAGAAAACACATTTATTTATAATGATTGACTTTCTGAGCCAAGAAATCTCTTTGGTTTCCTTCACTGGCAAGAGAGACTGAGGTGAGGGTGGACAGGCTGGTGGGCAGACAGACAAATTTTCCTTACGGCAATACTGAGAGATTTGCTGGGGAAAGAGGACCTCAGCAAGGGCTTCTTTGGTGAAGAGTCACAGGGCTGATGCCCAGCTGCCTCCTCTTGCTCTGGGCCCCCGAGAGCCACCCAGCCAGGGGCACTCCCTGTGTGGTTTCCCTAAAACCACATGAAAGTGGGGTTTATACCACAAAAAGGAAAACAACACAAGCTACCAAAGGCAGTGTTTCCCTGCGGTGGAAGGGTGGAAATATCTCATCCTGCCTCCCAGCTAGGGGAAGCCCAGCAACAGCAGCAGCGCTCCCTTCTTTCTCCAAGGCACAGCCCACTCGAGGACCTCAGGAGATGATCTGGCCATATAACCTAGGAATGTGGCTAGCAGATGTCAGGGAGCCGAGTGCCCTACAGATGGCTCACACATGTTTTCCACTTCCATGCCCCAGTGCCATACTGTGGCTGTCTCGCCACTGCATTGTCTCAGCAAATTAAATGGGTAGGGGCTTAAAAGAAGAAACAGAGAAGGAAATATGGCACTCTACAGGTGCAAACCCTACAGCAAGGGCAAGATTTGAGGGGATTACCACAGAAATCATGTCAGTTAATTCAGGCAGGGTATACGCTGCCACAGGGACCATTTTCTGCAAGGCTTGTAGACTGGGATGGCAATCAATCCACGGTTTGAGAAAAGTGATTCCTTCCCTTGAACATTTATCCAGTGAAATGTTCCTACTGACAGTATCTCAGCCTGGAGTTTCTTTGTGAAGAAAGCATTTGACTGCTACTGGCTTCTGACTAAGACAATTATGTCTTATTTCCAACCTTTGTGTAAATCTTCTTTTTTCTTCCCTACTGTACCTCCATCCTTCCAGGAAAAGGTATCCTTCTTTTTGCTTTATGCTCATAGATGGAAGTGTCAGATAGGTTCAGAACAACAGTTAATCCCCACTGTAGGAGGAAGCAGACTCCATGGTCTGTTTATAGGAACGCTGAACTTTGGAATAGCTCTTTTCTGAAGCAGTCGGTAAAATGTTGTATTCAGTTACCTACAGATACTATACATGGTTCTCAGGTCATAGGATGTAGTTAGTTCTATCCTGCCACAGTGTGGTCAGGAAAGATGCCTATTCCTTTCATCCAAAAGTTTAAAATTAAAAGCCATTTGTCACCAACATGACAGCTGTGTTTCTTTCTGAATGGAAAATAAAAGTTGAGTCTGCATTTTTAAAAACTTCTTATAAGTCTATATGAACTCCTGGCAGGGAAAATAATCCTGTGTGTATGTCAGCATTCCACAGCAGGGCTTTAACAAAGATCATATGTTGCATGTTGGAAAGCCAAAGCACAGAAACATTGCTGTTAAAAACAAAACCCCTGCCTATCTGAATAACACAGCCTAAAACCTGTTAATCTGAACAGCTGTCCTGTGCATGCTAGGCAATAAAGGACAAGTTCACTCAGACAAAACATAAAAAAGAAAACCTGCTGCAAGAATATGCTTAACTAAACAGAATTTCATCCATTCTTTGCACAGCATATATTGTCCTTTGATCGCAGTAAACAGAATCTGCCACAACTTTTCCTTTCTTGCCTTCTTAAGGTCTGACTGTAGGAAGAGTTTAATACAGTGCACTCCTAATGCTCAGCTTCAGCATTAATTAGTTAAAGAAAAGGGAAAACAAAAAAAAAAATTCACCTATCGTGATAGGAGAATTTTAGCCTAGTCATTATTTGATTCAGGTTCACAAAATACACTTTCCAGAGTGTATGTGATATAATTCCATAATTATGTGATATGCTCCTGTATCACATGAGTAAGAAATTATATTGTTGATTCATGATCAGAAGGAATTTTTTTTTTGCAAAGATTGGACTATGTGTTACTGCGATGCACAGAGGGAACCGTAATTAAGAACATGCTTGTTTTGGTTTTCTTATCAGTTGTGAAATTTATTGAGAGGTTGGTATTTGAATTTCCATATTTGTTGACAGGAGAGGAAAAGCAAGGGCAGTGGCTATGCATGTTTGCTCAAAATGCCCTCCAAATAGTCTTTTACCCTATTTTGATGGGCTTTGGCAGTAGTTCAATTTACCGATCCATACCCTTCAGCCAATTAGTGCCTGTTCCAGCAGTAGGTAGATGTTGTAATGCGCATACCAAACTGCTCGAATGGGATCTGACAGCACGGGTCTTACAAAAGAGCAAACCCACAGCTATTATCTAAATATAATTCATGACATATTCCAGTTTTTCATTATCACACATTTGTCCATAAAACAGAAAAAGCTGAAAACCGTCAAAATATTTATTCTCTGCCCTCCTCAGGATAAGAGATACGAGTCTGTTTGTACACTGGATAGTCTGGCAAAACAAGTGACCCACATACTAGGAACTGGCACATTTATCCCTTGCAGCAGCAAATTTCAAGTTAGTCAAAAGCTCTTGGCTTCAGTTTCGCTGCTTTTAGGAGATCGTTTATAGTTTGTGACTTCACTGGTGCAATGCTGTATGAAAGTGTAAGATTACAAAGCCTAATTTAAAAAAAATGCAGTTACGTAAGGAGATGGTTAAATTCTGAAAGCTTTACTCACTGCTTAGTCTCGATTAATTGAGAGTTCTGACTGAATAAAATCTGGATTTTGGGATTTAGGTCCTGAGCATTTTCCCCCAAATTTCTCTGAAAGTCTTTTATGCATGTTTGGATAGTTAGTGAACATCTGGGTTTGGAGGTTTGTTTTGGTCAAAAGAAGAGGATTTTTTTTTAAAAGCTTTAAAATATTCTTCTATTGCTTCTGTACGTGACTTGGCCCAGGGCTGATTATTATTTTCCCTGCATCACAGAAGTGTGTAGCAGATATTTTATGGTTGCTTAAAACTGGCAAAAAAGGCAAAGGGTGGGGAAGGAAAGACAAAAACATCTTTTGGTGACTTGGCCCTTGAGGGTTTGTCCGGAGAATGAAGGAGGCTTGGAAGTCCTTTGAAGGGATCCACACACTATGTTCATATGGATAAACCCTGTGCTGGTTAATAATTTAGTAGAGTTAGAGCCACACTGAAGCCAAGAATAAAAGTAGTGCCACTCAAAGGAACAGAGGCTTTATAAGGAGCTAAGTTTGGGATGAGGCTTGCTTTAAAGAGATTGAGAGAAGGGGAATAAGCAAGTGAGTAGATCATCAAGCTCTGCTTAGAGCTAGATATTAGATTTGCCTGTTTTCAAGCTACAAATCAAACCTAGAGGCTGCTACTTCCCACTTGCCTGATTACCATTTTCAAAGGAAAAACAGTCAGCCTTAACATAGAACAGGAAAGTCATCTCAGTCCCACACAGAATTTTATTGGTTAGTGAATGGTAATAATATTAGCGTGCCAGGTGTGACATCCATACTATAGCGCACTGTTCTGGGCATTGGAGATAAAAAAGGAGGTGAATAATCAGTCAGAGGCCAGAGGAATTATATGTTCCTCACATATAGCCCCAAACAGCCAAGTAAAATGCAGTGGCTGCAGCTGCTGCAGATTCCCTGTAAACCCAAGTCATAGCCCCTCTGATGTTACTGGTTTGAGAAAAAGAACAGCTAGCTGTGTTTTAGTCCTCCACATCTCAGGGGAGATATTTGATCAGTTGTGTACTGCATAACGGGAACGCAACCCAGCAGTCCTTGTCTGCACCACTAAAATGAACGTGGCCTGAACATGTCTTGGTTTACTTGCTCATTCTCCCTCTGCCACCTGGAGGGGCTAGGACCCATAGCTTTCAGGCTCAGCACCAGCGAGCTTGGGTTTTCCCGATGGAGACTGCATTGACTTAAGTGAAGATGAAACTTGCACAAAACACCTAAGAGCTTGGTGGCTCTGAACTATGGCCACCCTGCTGTGCTCTGCTCAGTAGGTTAGGAGTTCAATGAAGTGCAGTTGAGAAGCGGTGCAGAGACGCGAGCGATGCTGTCCTGAGCCTCTACATCCACGTGGTATGGTGCAAGAAGCTGCATGTGGGTCTTAATTATCTTGGATTAATACCATAACTGCTGGGCTACTGACTAAAAGCACTTGGGAATAATGCCACTGCTGCTCTCTCCTCTGTCTCATTCTGGTGATTGATGCCTAAAGTGAAGCTTTTACTAGCATGGTTAGAGATGTCTACAGCAGAAACAAGCCATTCCCTCATTCAAAGTGAAGAAAGTCTGTCTGGTTTAGCATAAACCAGACATTTCTCCCCAGACTATTATTTTGTTTCATTCAAAATCCATCCTCCTGCTGCTTTGCTTTGATGGTTAAAAATCATAATGGTCTGCAAGGTTGTGGGAAACCCTGAAAAACATGGTGTGGTATGATTTTAGGCCAGGCATGAGAAGAGCAGTGTGGGGTGAAAGGCTTCACGATGGTGGATGCCACTGTTTAGGAAGACTTAGCAGTTATTTGAGCGGTGGGTACAGGATGTATTCCACCTCGGTGTCACTCCCCTACTTGGAAGAAATTAATTTGAGAAATTTTAATTATCCTATCTTTTCTACCCCTCTGAGTCAGAGCTTCATTTCTAGCCAGAGCATGCAGTTGACGTTCCCATCTGAAATCAATTTATACTCCTATATGTTAGCTAGTAACCAAGTGAGCAAAAACAAATGCTGACATTTTATTTTAGCTGATCTTTACAGGTAGTTCAGAACTCAGTGTGGCAGCACAGATTAAAACAGGATATTTGTTTCATTAAATTTCTATTAAAAAAAAAAAAGAAAGAGCCTAAACATTTGTGATTAATTTCTCTTGGAAATACATGGAAATAGATGGGCAACAGCTAAAGTTAGAGTCTGCTAATAAAAAGCTTGGTCCTGTTTTCATCCAACTAAATAAACCTTAAAGAATAAAGGGACACTGCAAACTAATTGCAACCGATCCCCCTTTTCCTGAAAGCTGCAGTGCAACTCTGTGGCTTGGTTGTCTCTTTTAGCCAAAAATATCTTGATACAGTATCTGTCCATAGGGCAACAGGGTTATGAATACATATTCAAAAGGCATACAAAACCAGGGATTGCCATTAATGAGTCTTTTATACTTCAGCCTCTGGAATAAATCCTGTTTCTTAGATTCATTCTTTTCTTCACTGGGCTTTAAAGCGGGATATATTCACTTTGAGTGAGATCCTAAGTCATCCTCTTTATAGTAATTTTCTTATTTCATGCCTGACTATTACTTCCTAGCCACACAGCTGAAGTAATTTCTTCATCGAGAACAGAAGATTTGGGGAAAAATTCTATCTGAACTTCAAAGTATTCAACTATCGTTTTGACAGCTACAAACCTGGCCAGAATTATTATTCCTTCTTTTTTTTTTTTTTTTTCTCCCCTAAACTTGGAGCTTGACTACATTTGTCTAAGATCTCTTCAGGGCAGGGAAACAAAGCAGCCATTCATGCCCCAGAAAGCTTTTTGCCCGGCTCCTGGGAAAAGACAGGCAGACCATACAGACAGATGATGGAGCATGATTCGAGCTTGCATGACAGCAGTAAACCGGCCAAAGTTTAGCCGGAAAACAGAAGCCTGCAGAAGGGAAATGGTTTGCACCAGTCTTAACAGTAATTAGTGGAAGCCCCTGACTACTCCCTCTGTGACAGCACTACAGATGCAATCTCTCCTCGTCCTTCTGTGCCCACCTACAACATCCAGGGAGCCAGCACTTGTATGGAAGTTGCATTTGGCCACTAAAACTCAAACCAGTTTTGCCAGGAGGGGAACACAAGCACAGGAGGTTCTCTTTGGGCCTTTTTCTCCCTGGCGTGGAAGACAGCTCACAGCTTTCTCCAGGCAGGACTTACTACCGCTTGCAGTGAACCAATCGTTTATTATCTGAATCTGTCCCACAGAAAAAGCCTGTGGCACATTCAGCTGGAGGAGCAGAGAATAAATTGCTTCAGAGGGAGCCTCTGTGGTCTTGGTGGAGGGGCTGATAAACAAATCCTGTTCCATTCAGCAGCTTGGTGTGCAGACATACTCTGTGCGTGCCTCGGGCTATGGGATGCATTGTTAATAATCACTTCAAAGTACTCTATGGGCATTTAAAGTTGCTCTCTGTTTGCAGCCATTTCTTTGGTCTTTTGGACACTTTTGAAGTTCTGGCCAGTGGTATGCCAGTACTGCCAGCAATACAAACTGCACTATTGTTGCATGGCGCTGCCACCGTGTCTCAAATACTCCAGGCCTCCTGTCTTGGCCTATCAAGGGTGTTTGTGTGTGCATGCTTATTAAAATTGAACAGCCCTGCACCATTTAGTGCATACTGGAAGAACTTTGGCAATATTATCTCTAATGTAAGCACAGCACACTCGTGTAGCACACAGCTGATTAAGGGCCACTTTGAGGGGTGGTGATTGCGATGATGAGTATCTTGTTTTTTGTTTACTTACACCACCCTTTTCGCCTGGCAAATTATCTTAAAATGGCTTATGAGGAGTCTCAAAGGAAAATGATTTATTTGGTTTGTTTATTTGATTAAGAACATTTTAAATCATAGATGATATCAAAAAAATCCTAGGCTCATATGACAGGGCTTATAGCTGCCTGACAGCAGGTTGCATATACTCCATTATATTGCAAAATCCACTGTAAAGATCTTTGCAATAGATCTACCAACACCTACTTTGAATGTTTTAACTGCAAGGCAGTATAACTGTGGATCACCTTATAGCACAAGATTTTATCTTGTGTAATGGATGTGCTAAGTAACACGTATATATAGACAACATGAAGAAAGAAGAGGTTGAGACGGGGTAGAAGAGATCCTGGTCCTTCATTGTAACAAATGCTGCTACAGATCTTTTGGTAGTGGTGAGGCCAGGGATGGGACGGGGCACTTCATTTGCACTTCTGACCATATGTAGTAACATCTCAGCAGTGCTCACATCCTGGACTTTTTTTTTTACCTGTGTGAAGGCAGATGTGGTTTCATGGTCATTTAAAGCTGATATAAATGAGAGCTGGGACCAAAATGTTGCCTCCTTCCTCTGCTTTCCACCCCACCTATGCACTTCCGTTTCTGCCTTTGTTCTGTCAGAAAAGTTCACAAGGCCACACAATGACTTGGATCGAGAATCACTGTGGCTGAAAACTAACCTGACAGCAAACAAACAAACAAACACACCAAATCCACCCCGCCTCCAAACCCTCCCTGATTTTCAGCTAACTCAGTTTTCTGCTCCAGCTCAGCACCTGACAACACCAACGCTTACAGCAGCATGAAGGCAGGGACGGGAAGGATGCAGCCCTTGTTTTACCACCATTACCCATCTTTCAAGTCAATGGACTCTGAAGAAGCACAGCATGTCAAGACCGGGGTGAGTTATAGGCCATTTCTTCACTTCCCTGCTCCTCTGGCTAACACTAGCCAAGAAAGCATGTGAATTTGCAGCACTGACAGTAAAACCACCCTGGATTATATTTATCAGTTAAAATCTTCTTTAGCCACTTCAGCATATCTGTCGGCTGGTAAGGTGATCTACAGATCCTTCCACCACTGTCTTACATTTTAGGCTGTTTCCGAAATACAACTCATTCTATCATTAAAGATTCCTTGATGGCCACAGAGGTGTAAGATCCTCCTTCCTCATGTGTCCTTCCCCAAGCTGGGAATGGCTAGCATCTCTTCTCTTTCTATTGCAAACACTGTCCCATATCTTCTGCAATTGGCCATTAGGATATATTAGGGTGTAATTCAAGAGATTATGTTGTTCTGCTCCCTTTCTACTTAAATATTCTTGATTAATATTTTTAATTCATTTGTGTATCTGTTCCTGACTTCCTAGTTTCTTTTACACCCTCCCATAGAAACGGTCATTAACCTGCATCATTGTTATCTCAAAACTCTGTGATTTTGTAATCTACTAGGTTTGTCAGAAGAGCCATACTCAAATACAGCACAGAATAAAACATCTTAGAAGAATGCCCACTATTATAGCATTTATACCAACTATTGTCGGTCTAATAAAATAAATGTCTGCTGGTAAGGTGAAAGCTAGTGTCACATAATACATAAACATATGCCTCTTCGTTTTAGGTCAACATCTTGCAAGATTAAATATTCTGATCTCATACCAGCTGCTTCCACTGGTATCTCCTCTCACCTGCAGATGGGGCCAGGAAGGATTTTGGCTGCATTTCAGCCAGATGGTGACTTTCCTTTGCAAAAACATATGTTCACCGGTGTGCCACGTTCAGCTGCCAGTTCTGGCCCCACCATAACAGTTCATTCAGCAGAAATAACAATTTCTAATCTGTAGGAAGACACACACATATCCTGACCAGCTTTTTAGAAAGAGAAGACCGAGGAAACGTTAGGCAAGACTGGTCATTCTGACTAGTGAGCTGAAACAGTTGGCATTTATTAAAGGAAATGTATTAAAGGAAAAGTCATAATCTGGTTATGTTAAACAAAGCAAAGCAGCAGAAGTAATAAATAGATAGGGCAAAATGCTCTGTGAGAGACTGAGTCTGCTGGATTACATTTGAGCACACATTTGACAACCTGATGGAATTTTTTAGTAAACTTTGGGGTGAAATATTCTCATTCTTACTGGAATTATGAGGTACAAGTCAACTGACAATAATAGCATGATGGTAGAATAGAAAAGGAGTTATTAAGAAAAGAGTTCTTCTCTTGAGACCAGAAATTATGCAGCACTGAGGAAAATATTTAAGCAAGACAGCCATAGCTGTGATAGGAAAAGGTCTTGAAAAGGAAAATGGGAAGAGTAGGTGGGCCTGAGAATGGGCATCTGGTAACCCAGAGGTGTTACCAGGATTAAAGAAATATTAGACTGAAACTTGTGACCTCCTATTCCTTCTGTTTGTATTAAAATAAACAAATTCAGCCAACGTACTGATGTGCAGTTACACCTTAGTAATTTTTAGGCACCTCCAAAATCGGAAACAATGTCTCTCAGTACTATTGCAAAGAATTTTTTGAGGTTTCATATTTTTCACCTTTTTCTCCCCATAATCTTGGTACAGGAATGACATCCTGCATTCTTTTGATAGGGTATTAATCTATGTGCAATTCAACATGAACGTTGCGTGCACGTATGAGTGCCTGATCAACCTTTATTGATTATATTACTAAATTCCTTCCTAAAATGCAGAAAGGCTAAAAAGTAAAAAGACAGCACTATCTGCTTGTACTTCAGAAGCTGGTCAGCGGGGCTGGGATGTGTGAGAAGGCAGCTGCTGACTGACACGCAAGTGATGGCAAGGAAGGTGTGCTGGGGAGTGTCAGCAAGACCAGAGGGAAACGGAGTGATGAAATGCAGAAACACAAGGCAAGGTGATACCTGATTGCTGTGTAAGCCTAACAGAGAGCTTTATGTCAGTGTGGAAATGCCACAGAAGAAAGTGCAGAGAGTGTCTTTTCTTCTGTCCTGCTCATGCAGCACACTGACAGCAAAAGTTATTTCAAAATAGGTGAAATCTTCAGCAGTCTGACCTTGGGGGACATAAAGAAGGTCCCTTGAAACAAAGATGCCTGGAAAGCAATTTATTCTTAGTATAAGGGTTTGTGAAAAAGAAAATCCCCTGTTTTGTAATTGCCATGGTGACGCAGGGAGGGTCAGATGTAATCAAACCAAGAGCTTTGTGGGAAAGGGACCCCCTTCATGCAGTTACATCCAAGGAGCGTACTGTCACTTCTTTCGCATTAAATTAACTTCAACCTAAGCTATGGAAAACAATATAATGACAGCTAAACATGTGACCAGTATATGCTATTATCAGGCTCAGCTTGTGTTCAGAGAAATGCCTGAAAACTGCTGGAAAATAATCGGATTTTCTAAACACTAATTTCAGAAAAATCACACATGTCACCAGCGCAGTTGTGAGAAAATAAAAAAGAATTACTAGTCAGGGATTATAAAAGCACCCACCAGACTATGTTAGTCAGACCTTTGATAAAATGCAGACCAAAATCCTGCCCAATAATTTTTATATCAGGCCTAGCTTCCACTAAATTGTTTAGATAGAAATAGGTGGTCCATGGCCATAGAAAACTTTGTTACGTTAGTCACTGGGTATTCTGCAGACCTGAGATGAAAATCTGTATTGTATCGAAAAGGAGTTCTTCAGACTAATTTTTTCTTGAATTTGTTTGTTTAACAACTGGGACAGCCATGATACAGTTTTAAACTTGATTCTTGCTCTTCTAATCAAAATGAGAAAGTTATACAGCCTAAATACTTGACTCTTAGCTGAAATATTAGGAGGACGATGTAATGCTTTTGTGCTGGCCTTTATCACTGCATCACCCTCACTTTCCTCTGGATCATGTTCTCATTTGGATCTTGAGTTTATGTTTTATATTTTCTCTAATATTTTTATATGTGAGAGAAGAAGTAGTCCAGGTTATAAATTCAGCATACTTGCTTTTGAATAAAGGAATATTCTCCTTCATCTTCCAGATAATAATTTATCTTTATCCTTTTGTTCTTATCTTTAATATACAACTTTTCAGGAAGAGTATCAAATATAATTTCTCTTTCCTACCTTTTGTATGCTGTACCCTATCAGTTTCAAGCTATGTCTAAGCTGTTTTGTTTATATCATTTACTTTTAATTTCAGAGATGAGCACCAGTTGGGACCATACATGGTTCTGCGAGAACTTCTTCAGTTTCAGCAAAAGTTGCATAGGCATGCAGGCTTAAGACATAGCTTTGCCACCAGCTTAAGACTGTGGGTCAGTGGAAAGATGCTCAGTGATTTTAGTAAGGCTTTTAATGAGACTTTACATTATATGAAATTAAAGCTGGCATGTCATTGCATAACTGTTGACAGAGGGTTTGTGAAGACATTGCAAGTTTTACCACTAAACCCCACAACCATCTGAAGACATAATAAGAAATACACTTTTGTTGAAGTCAAGAACCTCCACTGAGGAACTATTGAAATATTTACATTCAGTGATTTGTTAAACATAGTAAAAGAAAAGGTACTAAATTAAAGTTTAGCTTATATAACTCAGAACTCCAGTTCCAAATACCTACATAACCTGACACCTTGAGCACCCATTCCGTCCTTTTAGAGTTGTTTGAAAGTGTTTAGTAAGTCACTATATACAAATCTTGGTTTATTCTTTACATAAGAATCTAAAGTATTGAAAATTATGAAATACACTCGGTAGTTTCAATATCAAATGGTGATATTGAATATTTACTAAATGTTTGATCCTCATTATTCAGACTACAGCTGTTCTTTGTTATATAGTCATAGTCTGGTCTTTATTATATGGTAAACCAGACAGAAAATGGAAAGATTTCCTATGAAATTTTGAGACTGTCTGGAGAAATCAGCCCTACTAAGAAGATGCCCTTCATGCAGTATGATCAAGATGCAATTTTTGATTGTCTCTGGTTTACCTTAAGTTTCCATGATTTGATTAGCTACTTTGCTGGAGAGGCTTCAGCCTGTGAGGGCCATGAATTATTTGACACATGAAAACTAATTTATGTTACAAACATCTTGGGGATTGTGAAGTCAGACCATCCAAAGAGACTAAAGAAAAAATTACTTTCCAGAAATTAAGTCCACTAAAACATAATTCTTACATAAATATATTTTTACAGAGGAGAGATTAAAAAGCTAGAAGAGTTTTTGAGTTAGAAGACATGAATAAATCAGTCTCTTTTTTCTCCCTGTGGTTTGGCTTTTGTGCCTAGGTCTCCTCCTTGTGTTCAGAAAAAACTGCCCATGAATCCGTCACTGCAATCCCAAGCGTATGAAATATTTTTTCTTGTTGAGGAATGTGACATTCTTTGCAAAGTAGGAACAAATGGTACAGATTCATCTGCTTAATAAGGACTGGCAATCTGAAAAGTGTCTGAGAAGGCCTCAAATGCCAGTGCATTTTAGAAATACATTTTTGGTGCAACCTGAGGCGTGCTCGCCCTGTGTTGTGCTGTGCAATATTGGTAGTACGATGGCAACATGATGTTGTCTAGGTTAATGCTATATTGGAATTTTTTTGGTTTGTTTTCCGCATTCCCTTGCTTCCTTCCTCAGTGAAGCTATTTCCTTCCAAACAGTGTTTAAATCAGTATAGACTAGCCAGAGCATAGTCTGGGCTGGTTATCAGCAGGCCTCACAACTGGAACGAGTGTCTCTAGACTTCCTTATCCACCTCCCCAGCAGTTACTGTCATCAAAGCAACTGGATGGGACGCAGATGAATAGCTGCTCTTAGAATAGAAATCTGCAGCAAGGTCAATGGTGTTCAAAACAATCTGACCAACAGCAGGAAATTCCCTCCAAGATTGCTAAATCTTGTTTACAAGAGATGTCTTTCTGCAGGATATACCCTACCCAACGCTGTACTGGGAATGTCATGTGACATAGGACATTTTCATGGGTAGTCTCAGAAAGCAGATAGGATGAAGTCCTGGCAAAATTCCCACTTCCTTCAGTGCAACAGGGTTTCAAATGCAATGTTTCATCTGAGAAAAGGTAGAAATTTCTGGCGTCTAAAATCAGTGTTGTCAGGTGGTATCTAGGCTGGCACATGTGCGGAAGTAGAAGATGGCATATGGACGTTCCCTTGCTGAGAATAGGTTGTAGCTAAATCACACCGATAAATATAAAATAAATCCTGAACCAAATTATCTTGGAATAATATTTCCCAGAGAAGGATGAGTGAGGACTGGGAAACTGGAGCAGCTACATTCCACTACCAAATATTCTGTTAGGAATGCCAACCCAATGGCATTCACTCATCTTTTGGTAAAAAAAAAAATAAAATCACTTTTTCTCAAGATATGGGACAAAAAAACCTTGGTGAATACTTCTGTCAAAGACCTTCAAGGAACAGCTACATTTCAGAAAGTTTTTATTTGGTGATGCCTACTTTACAAATAAAGGTGTAAACTGACAAGTGATCAGTTATACATATCCACTCTGTCAGAGATATCGGCAATAATTTTCTCTAATTGAGAAAAGTAACTGTGGTTAAAGAGGCACTGTAAAGAGACATGTTGAAGAGACAAGTTCTGGCTGTTCACATCCATTTAATGCAAGTATTAAGACTCTGGGCATCACTGTGACAGAGTGGAGAGTTAAGTGCCTTAATATCTGAAAATGTATTAAATGAAACATAATCAAACCCTTCTTTTCCATCACCACCTCATATCCTCAATACTTGGCTTATGTCCTCCACAAAAGCCTGTAAGAGCTGATCTTAAGGGATAGACACTTTGAGGCTCACCAGAGAGGGGTGAGAGAACCAGAGGTGTTACACTGGAAAACTGACACTTTTTCATGATGCCTTCTCAAAACATGCACAGCATCACCAGATTTGTAAGTACATGACTTAGGATCCCCGTAAGATTCTGTTCTTGTTTTTCAGTTCTCTTAGGACCATAAGAAAAAAGGAAAGCTCTAAGAGAGGAGGGCTCAACCTGTGGCATAAGTACCACTGGAATGCAAGCTACTTTATAGCAATACCCAAACCTGTGACCCTAAAAAAATTTCATACCTCTTTTTGCACATGTGGCTCAGCAGTGTGAACCTAGGAACTTTACCAAAGTCAGCTCAGTGGTGTTGGCATTCGGGAAGTTTTACTCTACCATGAACACGGAGACATCTTTTTATTTGGAATAGCAAGCGACATAAGATAATATTTATAGATTACAGACTGCGTCTAACAGAGTTGTCACGAGTTGCCAAAGGTCAGCCAGACTTCAGGTTTTCTTTCTCATGTGTGATTACGTTGCTATCCAAGAGAGACTGCTAATCTGTCATAGGGATTAGTAGCCTAAATTGGGCGAAAACCGATGACATCAAAAGCCTCATGAAAATAATATCTTGCTACTTGTTTTAGTCTGCTTTAAGGACAAAATATGCATTAGCACCATTATTTAGGTTTAAAAAAGAATGATCGGTTCTGAAAAGCAAAAGCAGATTGCAGAAATATTATGGATTTAAAAAATAATACTCATGAGGTAGCTGAAAAGAAATGACAAGTTTTATTGGGTCATACAGACTGTTAAATGTGCACCTTCAGCACATAGATGACCAGTTTACTGCCTCTTATACTTTCAGGTTCTGGCTTAATTCTGCTGACAAATTTAAATGCACTGTTTGTGAGCAACCTTCTATGTGTGGGGTATGCTTAAATTTATTTGTAGGATATGCTTGTAAGACACTACCTAAATTCTGTATCCAGATTCCCACAGCCCAGACACTTCTGGACTCATTAAGAGACAAGCATTTAAAATAAAGTGCAATTAGAATCACTACTTGCAAAATTTAAGTTTACATGCCTGTTACCTTGGTTCATATTGTGAAGAATAAATCTTGTAAGAGCTGGAGTTTTCCATTAGGATGGTCTTTGGCTGTCATTTCCACCTTTCGGAGGAAAATTCAGCTTTATACATACACATTCTCTCTGCCGTCTAAAGTTAGTATTAATAAATGACTGTATAGTTTCCTCTTGTAAACAAATAACTGTGGATGTGTAAACAAAGGAAAGCTAAATAAACAAACAAATAAACATTCTTTGTGCATCCACTTTCCTTGAACATAGTTATAAATGTTTATGTTATTTCTGGCTTGTACTTAGAGCATATAATATGTAACATTTCCTACTGGTCTAAAGGCCTGGTTAACTTGTCTTGTTGACTTTGTAAGTGAATTGGATGACCTAACCTTCATAAATAAGAATGAATAACGATATCACTCAAACAAGGATAGGGTGGAGAGCACTTCAGGGAGTGATATGGACAAGAGGAAACAAGGAGACCTATTTAAAGTCACTGCTTGTCCTCTTTAGCTGAAGAAATATGTTAGGTTACAAATAGAAACAGTAGAATTAAAATTATCTGTTTTCCTTCCTGAGTAGAGAGAAGGGTTTCTTGACATGTTTTACACGAGAGATTTATTTTTCTCTCAAATTGTTCTGTTTTCTCCTGCATTCTCACAAGTAAACAGGAGCCTTTTTTTTGGTGAGTACTGCACTCAGAAATAAATACAGTGCAAAACTTGATCATGAAGTCCTAGAGCGGACTTAACTCAGGGATTGGCAGTATTTCATCATCCTGCAAGTGCTGTTTCACCTGTCTGCCAAAGCAGGGGGAAGGAGTCAGCTGGGCTCAAATGGACGTTCGGTCACACCAACAGCAGGCGCTGAGCACCATCTTTAATTGCACATGTGCAAAAATATGTGGCATTTTTCATTTCATTTCATCAGCTTCCTCAGTTCTGCATGCCAGATGGAAGGAGAGGGAACAATTTAAAGGACTCCTGTTATTGTCCTCTCAGACAAAATTTTGCTAAGTACGTTACTGGATTAGCCTTTCTCTCATTTTTTGTCACTGTTCATTACAATTACTGTTCATCACAATCAGATTAATGTCTTACAGTTTTGATGGGCTGCTCAGCCACATGTATATGACCACTTTCAGTGCTAAGACATTTTTCCACAAAGTAGTTTCTAGTACATTTTCTAATTACCAGTCTATTACCGCGTGACAGTCTGTGCTTATGGAATATGGGTAATATTCCATACGAATGATCTACTGCAAAAGAACATCATGTTTTGAAAACATTTCAGTATTTAAAGTGGTTCTCTCAGATTCCAAAAAAAAGGAAATCAGTGAGATTTTTTCCAAGTAATACTTAGCTCTTCAAATTTGGTCCCAGCTAAATAAGATCTTATGAGATGATGATTTTATTTAGGTTTACTTAAACTACACAAAGGTTATGCCATTCTTTACGATTTCTGTCTCTTTTTCAAAAGTGAGAGCACACCTACTGTTATAATAGCAGATCCAGGCCTGGGCTTGCTTGCAGCGGGATATTACTTGCAAAAAGCCATCAGCTTTTGGTGTTATTTTGAGGAAAGTTAACTCCAGCACAGTGCCATCTAATCCTCTTATTTACATCTGGTATAGCCAGATGAGGAGCATCCCATCCCTCAACGCCCTAGTTAAACTCCGACACAGCTTATATCAATCCGACCAATAACTTCATGTTAAGACATTTAAATATTTTTAGAAAAAGATAGGGTGAAAACTAAACTCAGCATATATCAGAAAAACAGTAATAGCAAAAAGCTTTGTTGTTGTCAACCGGCAAGCTTAACCACACGTTTGGTATAATGGAAACAGATGTGCAGACACTGCTGAAGGAAGTGGGGCACCTTTGATCTGCTGGCTTCTGCTGCTCACTCACAAAGGACAGTTGCTTCCATTAATGAGGCTTTTCTAGTTTATTAGGTTCACTGATTTCACATGCCTAAGAGCAGGAGGGAAATTGCACTACTCTCCAAGAAACCACTTTGATATCTTGTAAATACAGAGCTATAAAGCACTCATGTCACTTATGGCCATAAGTGGAATATCTTTGTAAACAGTTGGTATGACTGCTTGATGATATTTAAAGAGTGTGAATGGCGAGAAGGACAGAGGTAATGCACTGTTAGATGTGCTGATATTTGCTTATCTGTAAGGAATGAACTCAGGTGAGAAGAAAGAAATCATTCTTCAGAGTCAGTCAGAATTCTTCAGAATCATTTTTGCAGAAAACTAAACTTAAGTCTACCCAATTGAATGTAGTTTCTGGCATACTGAGAAATACTTAAATCAGAACAGATGCCTGAATAAACTAATGATGTCTTATTTGCATAAATCAAGGGGGTCCTATTTACTTCTATTACACTTATCAGGATCGTATATTGCATGTAGTTAGCTCATCCAGTTACACCACTTAGTGAGACCTACACTGACCACACACAGTGTCTCATATTCATGACAGTCCTGACATACATACAAAATGTTTTTTGAAGGCAGAGTGCCTAAATCCTGCTGATTTTAAAGTTCAGAATTTTAAAGGGCTTGCAGAGCTTTAAAGGTCATTCTCTCAGGAGTGCTATTTACTGTAGCAGCCGCTAAGGATCTGCCAACGGTCATGCCAAAGACAGGTAAAATAGGATTCATCCACATTGCTGTTTGTCTAGTTTACTAGCTGTTGCTGAAATAACAGGATTATTTAGATTCTTGGGTTTATTGCTCTTTCACAGAAAGTAATGTTAAATAGTGAGGTCCTTTCATTCTCCTCCAGTGCTGCATCATTTTTGTTCAGGTGTCTTGTGTTCTTGTGCATGCCATTTTGAGCTTCTCTCTTTAATTTCCCTTTTTACTCTTAATTTACAAACCTGTTTGCTTAATAGGTATGCCTCAGCACACTTTCTTCTTTTCTTTTTTTACCTATTGTGAACTTTCAATTTACTACAGTTTATTTAACACTACAGTAACATTTAAAACCTGACTCCAGTTCAAATTAAGTTACAAGTGGCAAAGGGTTTATATAACTCAGAAACCAGATCCTGATTCTCCTGGAACTTTATTGTGTTGCCACAGAATGGAATTACATTCTGATGATACACCTTGGTCTCTATGGGTGTTTTTACACAATGCTATTTCCCACCTTTAATTTCTCACATGCGGTGGAGTGTGGGTGCACTCGCTTGTGTCCAAGAAATTCAGCGGTAAACGCATCTGCTCACACTGAGTTCATGGGGAAAAAACAGAAACCCCACCTTCACAGTTGCCTGCTTGTAGGCCAAGGCATCAGAGTTTCATTTGCCTGGCCCCACAGGGAGACGAGTAAGGGAAAGCTGAAGCATACCCGCTGCCAGCTGAGCGCATCGGCTGTGGAGGTCCCGCAGTTATTGTCTCTTCTTAAAAGGAGCCACTCTGCCCAAAATGCTGGGGTTAGCAGCACGCCTCCAGCCAGTGCCACCACGGTGGTACAGTGCTCAACCTCACCTTGGGCAAAGAGAAGGATGGTTTCTAAAAGCTGCATGGAGTTTCATTCCTATTTGTAGCACCAGGTTAAATTTAAAGGGACTTCAAAGGAGCAGAGTGTTACCAAGGCACGGTTAAAAGGGCTCAAGTGTGAGTGAGAATAATGTTTAAAGCCTTTTACTATCACACACACTAATACATACATCACAGTAAAAATGCTTCTGAATTAATTTGTGTAACTGCCAGTAGCTAAAGGATGGAGTTATAGATAAGCATTAAGAAAATTTCCTCTACCCTCATCTGAGACAGCGAGCTCTCTGGAGCGGTGGCTGTACTCATACCCCATGCACCTCCACCAGGAGTTGAGCTGATTTTTATATTTCCTCCTACTATTTCTGAATAATATTTTGTTATATTCCTCATACTTCCTAGTAAGTGTTAATGGTAAAACAGGCAGGTGTGCACTCTAACCTTATCTGTGTTGAGAATACAGGAAAATTCCAATGGAAATTCTGGTGTACTCCTACATACAGCCAAACATCTGTGTTGCCCTTCATTTTCACTCAAGCCATTTTAATTCAATTAATTGTGACCAGCAAAACAAATAACAATGAAATAATAGAGACGTATAAGATGTACAGAATGGTAGATTTAGTAATATTTTAAATTTGTCACCGTTTTCACAATAAAAGTCATTACATGTATTTTTAAGCACTAAGACACTGTTATCAAAATATGCTTATAGTCATCTGTGGAGGTTTTTTGCTATGCCTGTTGTGGTACTGGAGCTGACATTTTAACTGTACTGCCTTTAAAATACAGTCCTGGAGAAATAAAATACATAAAAATAATAGTTTTAAACATTTTTATTTAGCTAATTTGTTTAAATACTATTTTTTTTAAGATAAATTTTCCTGCTGGTCTAATTCTGATCTCTTTCTTGCAACACATTGCACCGTATAAAAGATTTCTCCCATTCAGAAGAAAAAGTCAGTTTTGCTCGCTGCTGTGAATCCTCTGTCCTCAAGCAAAACTTCACCTACAGGACTGTCACTGTATGGAGAGATGCGTTCATCAGAGGGTGCTCAGCACCTGTTCCAGGCATTGCATGCACACGTGGTTGCTGTCTGTCCTTGTCTCAAACAATTTTGTACCTAATATTGTGAATCGGCCCCTGACAGAAAACTGAAATGATGGGAATGAAATGGTATGATGCACTGAAGACAAAGGAAGGACTGGAGTGAATGTTCTTAAATAAAGGGGGCAGAGAAGAGTTAAATCCCTGTGGAGATTTCCCCAGGTGGTGGATACTGAAACCTCATGTTTGAAATTACATCTTGCTGTGGTAGCTCCAAAGAAATGGAACCAGATGTGCTCATCAGTACCCATCAGGCCACCATGGCAAGCTAATTTTGCCAAATAGCCCAAATATACACAAAGCTGTAATGACCTTTAATTCCTAACAGCTTCAGTAGATCTTATTAAAAGCGGTGGTGGGCTCGGGGATCAGAAACTACTGGTTTCAGCTTTCAAACGGGCTGTCTGAGGACGCTAACCCCAGTGACATTACAATATAAGATGTCTTATGAGCAAAAGAAGTACTATAAATGCTATTAATTAAAATACGGAAGAAGAATATGGACCTGTGAAAGAAGTAAAACAAATTTCTTGGAGAGCATTTTGCTTTTTGCAGTCTGAGAAAAGAAAAATAGAGGGAGGAGATTGTTGTTATTTCTGTTCTTAAATACATAGATCTGATAGTGAGAACAGTATAGGAATTCAGATAGTGGGATGCTGGGAAAGAAATGCGGTTTTACGGTCACCCGTAAATGCTGCAATGACTGTTAAGTGCAAGGGTACAGGTTACAAGCTTTTTTCTGTGTAGGCTTGCTGAATTATTTCTATTTCTCAGGATAGTTGGAAAGATTGAGAAATGCGGACTATCTTTTTATTGATCTTTGAAACCTCATCAAAATGCCTATCTTCAACTTGTTCATATTATTCTGTTGGACTACATTCTTTCCTTACTGAAGTTATTGTTGCTTTCACATCAGCAAAATTCCTTGCTCCTAGTAAGACATAAGCTATTCAAATGCTCTGCCATGAAAAAGTATTTCCATTTGAGATCATCTAACTTTATCGCTCCACATCCAATTGCCTATTACAAGACACCTACAAAACTTCCCAAATTAAGTTCAGGTTAGCCATATCTACTATTCAATCAGCAAACTGAGATGTTTCATTTCTAGTCTAATCTCCCATTTTTATAATTTTCACTGACTGTTCTGCATATCTGTCCAGTTGAAGAAAAGATCTCCAGAGGATTATACCATAGATATACACTGGTCAGCACCAGTAAGGTTAAAATACCATGGAACATAACCGTGCATGTACTTTGCTGTGCTTCTACATTTCTAACAGGTACAGAAGGAGGTTTCTTTTGAAATGACACAAAGCAAACATATGTAACGTTTTACTATGTCAGGTTGCAGGCCCAACCCTTCAAGCCTATAGATGACAACATATGCCCATAAGAAATGGAACAGATTTTACCAAATAATTTCAAAGAACAGAGTCAAATTGAAAAGTGGCTTCAAGTTCTCTTAAAAGCTGCCATGGCTGGGAAATAAGCCAAGGAGTCTGTGCTTCCATAATACTTGTGCTGATGCCAGTGACAAATATTTGTGCAGTCATTTTCCCTTCTGCTTGAAGAATCTGAGTGCTTGCTTGAGGGTCTTAACAGACCACAGATAATTTTATCTTCCAATGAACAAAAGACTCAAAATCAAAGTCTAGAAGCTATTACTAAAGTATGAAAATTCAGAAAATAGATATCTGAACTCTTTAAATTAAAATAATATATATAGCTTTTTCAAATAAAGTGCAAGTTACTGTGTAACATTTTATGGCATTTATAAGGTAAAAGGCTAGAGCTGTTGATCATAACAGTCTTTGTGGCCTTAGAAAAGGAACCATGGCTATTCCATATGATTGGAGATGCAAAAAGATTAATTTACAATCCACCAGCAAAATGCTCACGGGGGACTCTGAACTGAGCCCAAAATTAGACCTAAAGTTAAGGAAGAATCATAGGTGGAGAACCTTAAAAATTCTGACTACAGGGTTTTTTGCTTAAGAATATTTCTTATCTCATTCACTTCACCCTATTATAGAAATCCAAAAGGCCAATCAACATACCAAGAGTCATACATATATCTACGTATGTATGCACTGTATGTACTAATATATACTAGATTGAAAAAAATCACATGGAATCATCATCTTCCTTTTCTTCATTGATACAACTATGAAAACCCCCTCTAATTCTGGCTACAAGACTGAATGTCAGGATTTTATCAATACTGTAAGTCTCATTAGGTTCAAAGTGCACCCTCAGCAAGTTTGCGGATGACACCAAACTGAGTGGTGCGATTCACACACCAGAAGGACGGGATGTCATCCAGAGAGACTGGAGAGTTGGGCCTGTGTGAACCTCATGAGGTTCAACAAGGCCAAGTGCAAGGTCATGCACCTGGGTTGGGGTAACCCCCGGTATCAATACAGGCTGGGGGAAGAAAGGATCGAGAGCAGCCCTGCCGAGAGGGACTTGGGGGTGCTG
>NW_009260268.1:8790732-8805319 GCF_000687185.1 Egretta garzetta | reverse complement strand
TCCAGCTCTGGAGCCCTCAGCACAAGAAGGACATGGAACTGTTGGAGTGGGTCCAGAGGAGGGCCACAAAAATGATCCGGGGGCTGGAGCACCTCTCCTATGAGGACAGGCTGAGGGGGGTGGGCTTGTTCAGCCTGGAGAAGAGAAGGCTGCGGGGAGACCTGATTGCGGCCTTTCAATACCTAAAGGGGGCCTATAGGAAAGATGGGGAAAATCTTTTTAGTAGGGCCAGCTGTGTCAGGACAAGGGGTAATGGTTTTAAACTAAACCAGGGTAGGTTTAGACTAGATATAAGGAAGAAATTCTTTACAATGAGGGTGGTGGAGGCCCCATCCCTGGAAACATTCAAGGACAGGTTGGATGGGGCTCTGAGCAGCCTGATCTAGTTAGCGGTGTCCTTGCTCACTGCAGGGGGGTTGGACTAGATGACCTCTAGGGGTCCCTTCCAACCCAAAACATTCTATGATTCTATGATTCTATGATTCAAAGGTTTCTGAAATATGTGGTGTGCAGAAGAATACGGTCAGCACTTTTGTATTAAAGAGATGGAATCGTGAATGTGTCCATTCAGCAAATTCTTACAGCAGAAAAACAAACAAATTAATCAACATAAATGTCTGACCGCAATCTGGTTTCTCCTGGTTCTGCACAATGAGAGGTTTTTAGGCGCTACCTTCTCACATTAGGAACAAGATTAGAGTTTTTCTTCTTCAGATCTGTTGCATGAACCTCTGTCATTGCATCTTCGGTTAAAAGCAGCTGATTACTTGTAGCAAACTAATTGAGAATACCAGGCTACTCAGGAAAGTTGTTTTCATTTGCATTGAAAAACTTTATGCTTTCTCACCACTTTAGTACATGGCTGTGTATGGCAGTGCTCCCTGAAGTTCATCTCTTTATAGGGTTCAACAAAACCCAGAATTATTTGCTGAATGACTGATCAGCAGAAACATCATGGCAGATGAATTTCACATACTTGAAGCTTTAATTTTCCGTCTTTAAACAAAAGGGTTTAGGATGAACAGAAGTAGGCATGGTGAGAGCTATTGTATCAAGGCAAACACAGCACGCCATGAAGCTGCGTACCTGTCTGAGGGCAAACCAGAGATGGTTGACAAGTGACAGATATGGAGAGAAAACAAAAGATCGAGGCCAGGCTGCTTTTGCACCTGCCGTCTGGGAACACTTCACAGCCAGGTCTCCGTCCCCTCAACTCTGAACAGTGGCTGCAAAGATGTGCAAATGACATTGCAAAGCCTAAGTGCAGATAAGACGACATGCTATACAGAAGTCATGGCTGGAAGAAAACTGCTTACTGCCTGGCCTTTCAAAGTGAAACTTTCTTTTATGTATTTCAAGGATTCAGCTGCCTTGAAGAATATCGGATTAACGAGCGAAGTAAAAGCAAACAAGAGTATCTTGTACATTAGTGTTATATAAAGGATACACCAGACAACACAAATTTCCATTTTCTTCAGCCTTATGGACCAGAGCCAGTTTAATACCTTGAGATTTTCTGCTGTGACTGGCAGCAACAGGCAAAGGCACGTGCCAAACCCTCCTTGTCTGTGCTCACCAGGGCAGGCCAGTTGTTACTTCAGCTCGGGTGGCAGATACTTTGCTACTGTAGGACAGCTGCCAAAATAGAGCTTCATCATCCAGTAGAAAGAGTAATATGGCAGAAACTCTGAAAGGATGCTGCAAAATTTGAACGTGAGCTTCTCAGAATACTGATAAGAGACTAAAAACCTTTTGGAGCATCAACAGACAGAGACCATCTAAAGCTGAACATAGTCTCGTGTTGGTTCTGTCTTATGTCTCTGCCAAATGAAGTTGTATTGGTACACAACAGAGACCTGAAAAAGTGAAAGCACAAGAGAAAAGCAGAATGCAGATTTTAATTTGTCTCTATGCCTTTTTAACAATTGGCTTTCTATTCAGCAAGTTCCCTCAGAGAAATGTGCAAAGCTCCCATCCCAATTTTCCAGAAACTGCAAAACATAAACCACTCTAACTTATATTGGAATATAATCCAAAAGCCACAGTCATGGATGGGCTCTATTTTATTATCACATAAGAGAACTTGAGAAATTAGAGATGCAACTAAAGCCAAATCACGTGAGAGAAGGGGAGTGAAGAAGTAGGATGAAGCCACAGAATCATACCTTTCAACCTCTATGCATGTCTGGTCACAACTTTTTAATACATTATATTGAAAATTCCTTCTCAGGCCTCACTACCCGCTTGTGCTGTGTATTTTTTTCTGCTGTCCCAGTAAGTGACTGGTTAGCTGCTGTCCTTTCTTGTTCTGTTCATTGTTTTGTGTAATGCTTGATTTACCCCTTGGAAGTAGAATCTGCCTAAACATTCCTCTCCTATTATTTATATTAGCTACCTCTGTATAACATTAACACAGATATATGCACATTGAGCACCCTCAGACAAACACCAAAAATAAACTATACTGCTAATTGACCTTCTCACAGTCTGGAAATACCGATACCAATGAGCAACCTCTAGTACAGTGAGAAACTTCTTGCACTGGGAGAATTTGGCCCATTTCTTTTCTCCCTTATTAGTCCACAGAGCCCCGGCTTGTCTTGGGTCCCTGTAAACTGGTAAACGTGGCACTGCAGGAGGAAGCTCAGTGGACTGATAAATTCTATGCCTGTGCTGGTCTGAGTGGCAGCTGCATTTTTTTGGTACAGAAAAAATATATTCTTATGACTTCTGAATTGATCTCCTCCCACTGAGCGCTGACTGTGATTGTTTTACAGATTATAATCTCTTCAAAACAGGATTTTCTCAATCTCAGTTTCTCACACAGTGCTAAGCATGCTGTAGTGTTTAGTGAATGATAGTATCAATCAATCAATGTGCTCAAATGTTTCTTTCTCTTTCACACCCCTCCCCAAATTTAACTGCATAACTACATAAAACGCAAAAAGCGAGTTTAGTCAGTTTTGGAAAATCCACTTCAGCCTCTTAATGGGGTGTGCATTGTGAGGGAAGCTGTTCTGCCAGCACTAATTCTGCTTTCAGTGGGAAAAAAGCTGAAGGAAATAGCCTTTGGAGATGGTTGAAATTCTTGTAAGTGGAATTCTATCACATAAAATTAGCAAATATATAAACATTTATTGCCACAGAGATACTGTACAGCTGCTTGGATCTGTATTTTTTTTTGTACTCCATTTATCGCCAACATCTTCCTTAAAAGAAGTATTCAGCTAGTTCCTAATGTGTAGCCTACAATATAACTGGGCTCCCTCCTGTGTCTGCTGCAATAGTGGCATTCCCTCAGAGTAATAAATATTCTCTATATGGTAATTAGGTTTAGGCATGATTGTAAATGCAAAGTTCAGGAGGTTGCCATTAATATTCTCTTACGTCCTCATTTCCTGTTGTCTTCATAGCTTAACATGTTTACTCTTAAATTAGAACATAATTAGCAAATCCTATAGCTTATTTTTACTGAAAATAGCAGCTCGGCAAAATGTTTCCTATCATCTGAGTCTGACCTTCCCACAGGCTGCATATCCTGGAACAGCACATTGTAATAAGATAAATCAGTTATTTTGGATTTAGGCCAAACACTAATTTCATTTCTCTGGCTGCCCCCCTCCTTTCCAGCTCTTCTCCCCACTCTCCCCAATAACACTCACATATGTGAGTTGGAGTTAAGAAGTTGCAGTTGGTAAACAAAACAAAGACAAAACTGCTAAGAAGTTAATGAAAACATCAGTAAGTCATAGCATCTGGATCTCATCATCCACCTCTGACGTAAGGAAGATGTCCAGATGTTAGCAGAACTGTAGCAGTTGAAATATTTTGTGAGCAAGGCTCCTTCCAAACAATCAGACGCAAAGCAGTTCAGCACTTTCAGCAGTTTTTAGGAATGTTTCAAATCTATAATGGTCTTTCAGATGTGTGAAATGTCTGCTCAGTGCCGAAAGAATATACAGTCCGGGGAGCTGGGTCTGGGAATTGAGAGCCCCTGCTTTTGGGAAGTGCATGCAAATGTTCAAAGAGCAGGAGAAGATGAGGCCTCCCGGTTGTCTGTCCTAAGGAGAGACTTCTAGCAGAGACACAATGCTGCTTATCTTGTGGTATCCAGCGTTTAAGACTAGAGTTTAACAAAATCCACAATGATGAATTATGAAACTGGGCCTGCAGAGAGCAGACCATAATTTTAATCTTTCTCACTCATTTTTAATCCCCATCTGACAATGTGTACCACATACAAGCCTTGCATGCTGAAAAGTATAAATGATGAGGCTGGTTTCCTAACAGGTGGTTGCCAGGTGTATTGGTTTTTTCCTTCCCCTCGTACCCAAGCTGCCTGGTGGAACGGTGATGTTTTTCACGTTGGGGTGCTCATTCTCCGTTTGTGGAGTGGCACGACTGCTTGGTTCCTCTCAGACATGTTTTGCGGGCTGCTCTGTGTGTCCTCCCTCCCTCCTTGGCCCATGCTTATAAAGAATCAGTCTGGAGTCCCCAAGAAAGCAGAAAAGTTATTTCTAAAAATTCCTAAATGCTGAAGTGTCCCGGGACCAAGTTCCTCTTATGTACATCCCTAAAATCCCAGGCATAGGACAGGACACGGGGTTGCTGGCTGTTTGCTGCAGTCCTAGAATTGGCTATGATGACTGTGGAAAACCAGAATGCTGAAAAAAGGGTGTATTTCCATAATCCTCTCCAGCTGTCGTAACTTGAATGCATGAGGATTTTGTAGCAACCACTTTTATAATATGCTTAGCATACTGTGTACTTCTTATTGTAAACTTGGACAAAATAGTGCCATTGTTGTAGCTTGATTACAGAAACGATGGTGGAGCTCCATGAAATAAATGTTTTAAATTTCACTGATGGAGGAAAATATGAAAGTCATAAATAAAACTTCCCAATTGTCCAGTCTCCCAATAGTGTAATTTAGCTCTGCCATATGAAAATATCCATTACGAATACCCAAGGTGACAGAGTATCCGCACTTTCTTTTCTCTGTAAGTGCTCCAACCTCTATTGGTATCAGACTTCAAATTAGAAGCACAAGTGTGTTGGAAACAAGACATTCCAGTAGCTGAAAATAAACAACATCAGAATCGTACTACAGGCAGCTATGATCTTCCTGGCACTTCTCTATATTTTCATATGGAAAGTGAGAAATTAAAAAATAGAACATGGAATAAGAACCTAATGATGCATTTATTTCCAAATGCCATTTTGAATGAGGATTTTGACTGAAGGACTTTGCCTTAAATGAACTCCAGTCATTCCACAATAAAAGCACCAATGCTAAAAAAGGCATTTAATACTGTATATATCTTACTGGAAATTTAGGGTGGCAATATTTTCAAAAACCAGACAAGCATATCTTGTGTATGAAATGTATTATTTCTGATTGCTTTTGAAGTGTGAATTTGAAAGATGTGAAGAATTATAAATTACATGAATAAAACTGATATTTTTTCCAAAATTGCTAATACTACAGGCTTGCTTAGTAATTACATGGATAACAACAAAGCCCTCTCAATGGGAAGAAATGAACACGATAAAGATATTTAACCATTCAACCAAAAAAAATTATTAATATATGTTGAACTTGATAAGCTACATGTGCTTTATTATACAAATAGCTTCTTTTGTTATCAGACAGTTGTTGTTTACTGTTTTCCTGTTTCTTTCCCATAAATTACAGTCTATTTACAAATACATATCAAATCAATGCCTGATCATTCTCTACCCCATGGCAAGTGGCTATTTCTAATACTTATATAATAGCCTGAGTAAAGCACCAAATTTACAGGAGGTTGTCTCCAGATCGAGGGTCAATAATTTCCTAAAAATGCTGATATAGCCAAACAGTGATGTATCTGAAACTATATATCAAATGGTCTCAGGTTCTGCAACATATCCATTTTCTAAAACTATTTCACCTACACACACTGTAAATCTTTTTCCAATCTCAGAACAAAGCAAACACTTAAAGCAGTAATTTCTCTTCTGTGTGAGTATAAATTTTAGGGACAGGTAAAATGTAATGTGAAACGCTTTACCTTAACTGGGGCTTTAAAAATTTCCCAAGGATGAAGATTCCTTTCTTTACTTCCTTCCTATAGATAACTGTATATGCCTGGAAGTATGAGCAATAGCTGGGAATTGTGTAAGAATGAGTAAGCCCTATATAAAAAAAAAAAAAGCCTTTCTTAAACACATGAAAACTAGATAAAAGCTAATTAATAGCCTTCTGAAAGGAATCTAAATGGAAAAGAATTGTTTGATGGAATTACTTTTTCTGCAGTCCCAGAGTTCTCTCTGTGGCTACATCTTTAGCAACAACTTACAAGGGCATATATAATCTTTCTGATGATTCAAAACCTAGGAAAGTAGGCATAAGAAGTGGTCTGTAACAGATCTTTGCAAATGAGTCATTTTTCATTTCTTTGGCAATTAACAGAAAACAAAACCAAGAAAAACAAGGGTGGCAAAAGCCCACTTTATTTTTAGTGGGCCAAAAGGTACAAAATTAACTTAATTCTGGGTTAAATGAAATATTGTGAAGTTTTAGTGAACTTTAATTAGTTGAAAATAATAAATGGTAAGTAGGTAAATAAATAAAATAATTTCAAATAGAAAAGTTGAAGGTTTATTTTTAAAATACCAAATAAGTAATGTTTTTCCCCAGACTTTAAATGACTAAGCCACTGAAGCAAAAGTGGCAGTAATTCACCAAATGTAGACTACCTACACATTCTTTTTTTTGTCCATAACACCAGATATTTCAGAAGACAAATTAGTGTTTTCATCATAAAAGAAATTAGTTTTTAAAAGATGCATATGAGTAGTCAGTTGTACTCAATATCTGACCATGTTTTCTATAAAATGCTGGTGAAAATGAAAAAGCCAGGATCTTCTAGTCATGTCATGTGGTGGACATAATGGGTCTTAGTGCAATGTAGATAAATGCTACATTGGGTCATCTACAGTCTATCACTCAGATAATTCAGCCAACAGTGGAGGCACTAGGAGAAATCTGCCTACAGTATTTTGAGGATATGTACATATCAGAGCTGAGAATGATGCTTGCATGCTCTGGGGAAGCTCACGCTGCTCTGCCACCCTTATGCATAAAATCCTGGTCTTTATTGGGAGGTCTGTCCACTGAAGGAGCCAGAATGTGCTTCCTTTCCCAGCTGAGGATGGGGCCTGACATCAGTAAGGGCCATAATGTGGGAATTCCCAAAGAAATGTTTCTATTTCTTGTGCATGTATTAACAGGAAATGTTAACAACTTTTGTATTACCCATTTACGGAATCTGGCAACTTGAGTCTCATTCTGTCTCTTATTCTTTGCTGTTCATACCATTGCCCCAAATTGTATCCCATCTTTACTGGGTATTTTTGATGTCCCAGCAATTGAAAATGCTTTCATTGTGTTTAGTAATTTGTTTAGTGATTCATTTTCCATATTTTAAGATCACCAGATGTGACTATAAACACGTGTCTAGATTTTCTTTGTCTGGGTAAACTAAGAAAGAGGAGAAAAGACACTGAGTGGAAACCCATGAGCTGTGCTGCCATCAAAAGTAATTTGACCATGATGTGACTACACTGAGCTGCAGCTCACCGCTCCTCAGGACCGGTATTTTGCACGCCACTCTACAACAGTACCTTTCCATATTTATACAAGCGTGCTTAGCCCCAGCTGGTGGAACCACAGCCTGTTCTGCCACGTGATGAGATGGCACATGGAGTAACTCAACCCTGGTGTTAGAGTTCACAAGCAACGTGCTCTGCAGTACTCCACCGTGGCCAGGGTAGGATGGAACGCAGGGGTGATCTGAGAGGACACTCTGTATTCCTTTGCGTCCCTTTACTGTGCCCGCTCAAAATCAAAACATCTTTAACTGCAATCTTTTAGTTCCATGCAATATTAATAGCATTTTAAATACTTTTGATACTTTTTGTCCAGGACTAATGCTACCTTTCTTTGTGTCAATAAGACTACATGATCTCACAGAAAAGACATTTTGCACGATATTTTCCCAGGGTATTTATAACATGTAGATAGAACTGCCTGTTCTATAGCTATATCAGGTTATATTGCATGATTTGCCATTTCTGTGTGCAGGCTAGCAGGTTTTTTTAAAGGCAAAACATTTTTGGGGATTACTTTTTCTTGAATATGCCATACAGAATGCATATGTCACATTTTCTTCTTTCTTTTGCAAATACCATGTGTTTTTGTAAAGGTGTGTCCTGATAACACAAACTGCTGATCTAAGTGGATTTCTTATTTCTGTGTCATGACCCTTCTTTACCATTTTTAGGCAGTCAGCAGTTTAAACTGCTGGTATTCCGGAGAACAAACAGAATAGCAACACATCTTGTTGCTGTTTTCTTTATCTTCCCGAATCTCTGTTATTTATGAAGTATTTTCAGGAATACACCCCAATATCTCTACTCCATATTGCACTGCTTAATGGTGGTTGAGCCTGACGATTTTCTGACTTTCTGACTGACAGCAGCCCAAATATACCGGTGGACTGACAAGCCTACATCACCAGCACAGCCTGGAAAATGGAACTGCCACTGCTTTTAAGGGTCCTCTAACATCTAAGCCTTGTATTGATAAAAACTGTGACGGCTCATAACCATCTGCCAAGTAGAATAAAAACATGCCGACCCTTATCAGCACAGCTAAAGAGGCTAAAGGGTTCATGTTCACTCCTCATTTCTAGGAATGTGACAGTCTCAAGAAATATAATTAGCAGTTGTCTATCCCCAAAATATTTGACAATCATATGCAAGGTTAAATATATACATTTATCAAGGCCTTTTCGTATCCTGATAAAACCTGCATAGTTTCGTATGTAGGTCACATACAGAAGGTATAAATTATGTGCCATTATATGCTTTCCTATGTGAACTGATGAGAGGTAAACAATTTTATAGAAGACAGTTGGTAGTAGTTGTCTTACATGGACACAGGCCAGAAGGACTTGGAGTCTGTTGATGCAAATGCCATTCTGAACTTAACTATAAATTAAAAAGCTCACTTCAAAGCATTCATATAAACATCTCTAGCAGGTGGAATGGAAACGAATGCCAGGGTAAACAAGTGTCCAGCTGACCAGGCAACATGCAGATTAAACAAAGGCTGACTTGGCCCCACCAGCTTCCCTTTTATAGATTTGTCTAACGTCCATGCCTTTTTACTCAGAATTTCTTTCCTCTCAGTGCTCCTTCCAGTGGAGTTTCAGCAACGTCCCAAACATCACGACCTCTGCTCTGTGCCCTGCAGCCTTTAAGCTACCAAAGAAATCCAGTTTTCTGACACACCTTTGAGAGATGAAATGGGCTGTCTGCCCAGTTCAATTTCCCGTGGAAGAGAGGTTAATGTCCAGCACTTTCACGACACTGCCATGTTTGCACTAAAGTAAATGTAATGTCCCCGTCTCCTGTGACCACAAGGTTTTACCGTAAAACAGTGGTGAAGATGAGGTCCTCTGCCCAGGAAACTCACTGTCCTTTGCCATCTATGGGAACAGGCACAGGATTTATCCAGCCACTAACACAGTGGGCAGAACAAGGTTTTTATGAGTTGCTCTAATTTAAAGCAGGTTTCTGGCCCAGTATTTCATTATAGGCCATGGTCACTCACTGCCTGATTACCTGATGTAATTGGTTTGGAATCGGTGTGCCATCACAACTGTCTGTTATGCACTTAGCTGCTCTTATTTCTCTAAAACATAAGTGCAGGAGAATGATGTAAAAGTTCAGTTTACACTAGTGAGCCATACGGTCTGCCTCTTGGTCATCTCATCCTTGATCTTATCGTTATTCACGTTTCTCATCCCCCCCCCCATCCCCCAGGATAAACCGCCCCCACTGTAAGTATACAAACAAACCAAAGCGATCCCTCTGGCATGTCACACCCACTGTGCATTTCTGCTGCCTTTCCTGAAACCTCTAAATGCCACAATAATAAAAGTAACAACCCCAGCAGGGTGAATGAGAAGCATTCGATCTAAGAGACAGACAATAACAGAAGAGGAAAATAAAGTGAGTTAAATTATCTTCTCCTCCAGCCCTCTATTATGGCTTGCCTCGGGTTTTTAAGCCCTTGCAAATCAAAATAAAAATGTGAACTGTAACCGTATGGTTGGTTGGTAATTTATATCTCAGAGGCCTAGCTCTGGCATACCTGACACTCACTTGGAGCTCACAACACCGAAATCCTTGCCAGAGGAAATACCAGTAATTGCTCAGCGCACAGCCCAGATATTCCAACTGGCACACTCCTTGGCTGCAAAACACTCCGTAACGCAACTCGCTGAAGCACATCACAGCACTAAAGCACAGGGTCTGACCTAACAGCAAAATAAAATGCTTCGGCACACTTCAGTCTGAGGAGTTTGCACCGCAATATCGGACCAAAATTCACTGCTCCTTTTCTTTTAACTGGCATTTATCTCATCTAGTGAGAGGAGCAAGTACAGCCCCACTGCAGGCATAGCACCGAAGTAACATGACAGAGAAACAAAAAGCTGGAGAAATACTTAGAGGCGACATCGGTACGTTATGCAAATGATACCACTAATTACCATTATTGATTAAGGTCCCTTACGAGTCTTAAAATATGCTTATGTAATGTCCTTCTCACCTGCCAGTCGTCTGTCTCTGGTGTTTTTCCAGATAACATCCAAGGCTCTAGCAGTGGAGTCCCTGATATGATCACTAAATGATCTTCTCAGAGGGGCTTTCACTGGGTGATGCATAATGCAGATCGATCACACATCCAGAGTCAAACGGCTGCAGCTTGGCCCCAGGAAAAAGGGCATTCTTTGCCCAGGGATCTGTCTGAATTTCTCTTCGCCAGGCAGGCAGGTTGTTACTTTATATAATTTGTCGTCAGCCTTGTGGAGCTTTTCCTTGAAGAGTCAGGCATTGCAGTTCTCACTGCGGATGCAGGAAAGCTCAGACTGCAGCCAGCCTCCTGGAAAGCTGCCAAAATCTTACATCTGGAACAGTTTACAAATGAGCTAACGATACAGTCATTTAGATTTGGGGCTTTATTTGTGGATATCTATAGGATTCTAGCTTCCTGTTTAATCAAATAACTTACTGGGCACATACTTGCATGCTCATTTATTAGGATAATATTTCCCTGCTTAACTGATATTTCAGGTAATCTTTCATGTTTTGTCATGAAAAAGGTAAGAAATAGAAAGGAGATAAAGTAATTTTAAGTATCTGCAGCTCAGGCATTTTATTTCATTACCATATTTTTCTTGCATATCACCCTATCTGTGGCACAGAATAGTGCCTGATTCTGAGCTCTCTGTGCATAGTATTTTATGCCAATGCAGTAATGAAGGGATGGAAATATGAAAATGAGAGGAAAAGGGGGGAGAAGAAAAAAGGAGAGGGAACTAGGCCTCCACATCTTTGCTGAATGGAAAGATAAGGTCCCATATGTAAAAAGTTTATGCATGTAACTGAGATTAATAGTCACAGTAAATGAAGCCATTTGACCTTGCTTATTTTGACCTTTTTAATTGATCACTGTGTCCTGTGGCTTCCCTGAGGGGGGGGAGGAAAGAATAAAGGGGTAGCTGAGACTCCCTTTCCCTTCCTTGTATTATGTACGGCAATGTGTGAAGAGGTGAGAAATCCCAGCCTAAAAACCTAATCCCCTTTGTTATCAGGGAAAGCAAGAACTGTTGAGTAAAGTTGTCTTCATGTTAACTCAAGGTGCAGTCCTTCATTTTTACAGCAACTACAGCTGTTAAAATCAGATACCATTATTTTCTTGAGAAGTATTTTGTTATCGTTAAAATTGATTGATTAACTTCTCACAAGGTTGGCACACACAGATCAAATTACGGAATCACAAGTTTTAGCCTGTGGATTTCCACTCCCTTTGAATTCCTTCCTAAGAACAGAATAGTTTTTCTTTTCATTCTATACTAGATTATTTACTTCACACTTTCTTATTTGTTGTAACTTTTTTTCCAGCGCCTTCTCAGTTCCCTTTACTTTCTCTAGTCCTCATTTGCTCTAAGGCAAATCATGATCTCATTACAATGATGAAATTTATGCAATTTGCTATAGTGTAACTGAGGGAAGAACTGGCTCACCATCTCTTTAATACAGATCAGAATTTATTCCCATCTAGGCCTTTGTCTTTTATCTTTATAGAACACTAACGTCCTGTGTACATCTTTGAACAAAACCGACAGGGGCAAGAGATCTCTAGAGTTTGCAATTTCTTTCCTCATTACACACCTCCTACTTTTTGAGGTTGGATGGAGAAAGAAGCATCCAACTCTCTCTTGAAATTCAGTATGATTACACACTCTTGAAATGCATTTATTTTTATTATTATTATTATTATGGAAAAACTTCCTTACAGAGCAAGTGACAATGCTTACATAGTGTGCTGGTTTTGTCTGGGATAATTATCCTCACAGTAGCTGGTACAGGGCTGTGTTTTGCATTTGTGCTAGAAACAGTGTTGATAACACAGGGATGTTTTAGTTATTGCTGAGCAGGGCTTACACAGAGCCAAGGCCTTTTCTGCTTCTTACCCCTTCCCCCCAGTGAGGAGCCTGGGGGGGGGGGCACAAGAAGCTGGGAGGGGACACAGCTGGGACAGCTGACCCCAACTGACCAAAGGGATGTCCCACACCATATGACTTCATGCTTAGCATATAAAGCTGGGGGAAGAAGAAGGAATGGGGAGACTTTTGGAGTGATGGTGTTTGTCTTCCCAAGTAACCCAAGTTATGCGTGATGGAGCCCTGCTTTCCTGGAGATGGCTGCGCACTCACCTGCCCATGGCAAGCAGTGAATTAATCCCTTGTTTTGTTTTGCTTTGCTTGCACGCACGGCTTTTGCTTTACCTGTTAAACTGTCTTTTTCTCAACCCATGAGTTTTCTCATTTTTACTCATTCCATTCTCTCCCCCATACCACCTGGGGGGAGTGAGCGAGCAGCTGTGTGGGGCTGAGTTGCTGGCTAGGGTTAAACCACAACACATAGGCAAATGCTGACATGATGACCGGAGTGTAATCTCTCTATCTACTTAGAAACTTGGAAAACATACACACCCTATTAAGGAGACATCTGCCATTGTTTCCGTTAGTGACCAGCTCTGAGGAGCACTGGTTCATTTTTAAATGAGGATGCAGTAAGCAAAATCTAAATCTGGAGCTGAGTGCATATACCTCCATATTTCAGCTGAGTACCACTGTCAGAGGAGAACAGAAGGCAATGAGGGAGAAAGCAGTCTCAGCAGATTTTTAACCACTCGTAGCTATGTCTACATTACCAACAACATGGCCCAGAAAGACTGGATTTATACAGCAAAATAAATGGTACCAAGGTTCTGATGTATCTCGAGGTGGGGTTACTTTGAACCTGGGTCTCATGAACTGAATGAATCCTCACCAGGGTTTGGGGATCACTGGTACACTACCATTCGTTCAGTTCACATGCTCCAACGCTGCTTGGAGATATGAACCAAGGGATGTTGGGATATCCTGTTCAAAGTGTATGCCGGGCCAGGCTAAAATGTCAATAAAAACACACCGACCGTTATTTGTTTTAGCAGCTAAACCAACTTTTTGAAATTTAAAAATAAAAAGAGCAATGTATATATTGCTGATCAGGGTTTAATTCTGAGAGTCATTATGGGTTCTGTTACACATGTAGACATGTCATGGCTCAAAATATTTAAAATAGTTGCTGCAACCAGTTCAACAAAATGGGCTGGAAAATGTCAGAATGACCCAACAAGAGGGCAAAGGAGAAGTAAAGATAAACTGTAACAAATCAGAGGAAGATGGCTAAGGGAATCTGCTTTTCTGATGTTACAACACATATAAATGGATAATCTAAGCAAGATTGTGTAAAGAATTAAGCATAAGTTAAAAGCATATATATGCAATCAAAGAAAGAAATCTGACATGCATGCCATTCACTGTGGTCATAAAATGAGCTAAGAGTTTGCCATGCAATATGAAAGTATAAAATGATTTTTAAATCATGTTAAAAGGAGGCTTCAGAGCAGAGCTGTGTTTTAGGCTCTATTCTTGCATTATTTAAATAACACTCCTTGTGGAACAATATACTCCGTTTTGCACTGGATGTCTCAATACCCAAAAGATGCTGAAAAGGCATCCACAAAACCCAATTTGCAGGGATACCGGCAGCAGCTCTTAGTTCTGTGCTGGGAAACACCAGCGTGTTCAGGGGAAAGCTGCCAAGCTGCCACGGCCGCCGTGCCATTATCTGATGCTCCTATTGAGAGCCCTACCCTGCATCTCAGGCAAGCCCCTCCCGCGTTCCCAGACATGGCTCTGTGTTTGGAGAAATGCTACTGCCCAAATGATACCTAGAATCATAGAATCATTTAGGTTGGAAAAGACCTTTAGGATCATCAAGTCCATCCGTTAACCTAACCCTGCCATCCCACCACTAAACCATGTCCCTAAGCACCACATCTGCCCATATTAAAGAGGTTTTCCCCTTCAGCTCAGGCATATTCCCTCTCCCTTTGCAGATATAGCTGTTTGTGGGGAGA
>NW_009260268.1:8788278-8790670 GCF_000687185.1 Egretta garzetta | reverse complement strand
TACTCTGGTAAACTCATGCTCACTGTCTGAACTGGGAGAGGATGTACAACTGCACGTGTACAGACCCCAGCCGGTGAATCTCTGACGTTGGTCAATGTGAATGTATTAGATTACTTTATGGGGAAAATGGTTAAAACAAACAGTTAAACTAGAACACTGGGAATGACATTAAAGGAAAAAAACCTTTAATGGTGAGATTTACGAACTGGCAAAGAAAATGTTTTCAAAGAAAATGGCAAAACATTTTGCTGCTCTATTTGAAAATGTACTGGAAAATCTCCTGAAAACAAAGATCTTCCTTTAGCTGGGAAATGGCCTATGCACCCTTCTGTATGTCACATCTACAATTCAGTTAGCTGTATACAGGTACTACAGCAATATGCATGCAAAAATAAGCAAAGTCCTAACCCCCCAACTAACATCTAGGTAAAATTTATGATACAGCTCTATCTCTTGGCTTCACTGTGCCTGGAAACTTAAAGACAACCACCAGCAGGCACAGGTTTGTATTTGAATAGTACTCATGGTGGTCACAGTCACAGTACAGTCAATATTCCAGCTACCTTCCAGAAGTATTTTATTTTATTCTAGTCAGTATTTTCTGTTCAATATCTGAGATGAAAAAAAGCCCAAAGAAATAGTTATGGTCAAAAGTAAACTGGATGGGTCAACAAAGATGTGTGCTGAACTAAAAATAATATGACAGGAATCTGAAGGAGAGGGTTCTGCTGCTGACAAGAGAGGAATGCAGCAGTCAGTGTTCGGGGAGAAAGGTGACAGCACACCCTCAGGAAAGAGGCGGCCGTGCACACGTGCGGAGCAGCATGCATGCCCAGGGAAGAGTCTTTGTGGAATTCCAGAGGCAAATATTTAGTGGGGCCAGATCCCCACCTGCCCGCCCAGCCAGCCTGGAGCCAGGCTGAGCCCTGCCCTCCCAGCGCTCTCGCCAGCCAAGATCGGCCCCGCCACCGCTGCTCCCAGGATGGCGCCTTCCCTGTTACCCAGGCCGAGCCTGCCTCCGGGCTGCAGCCACTGACTTCTCCCACTTCTCTTTCCAGAAATATTTTTAGAGGTGCCTTGTTAGTATAAGCTGTGCCTCTCCAATCTTCTGCTCGAGGCCGGATCTCCTTACTTGCAAAGTGTCGCTCATTGTTCTCAAATGCATCGTTCTTAAACCAGCCGAGGGCAGAAGGCAGGGGCTAATTCCTTATAACCTTGCCACTCCTCAGCATTTCAAGCTGAAGGATCTAAGCTTGCCAAATGTATCTGTTTTCTGTCCTTTAGTGGTTCTGTCCATACCTCAGGCTGCAAAGATAACATTAAAGATCCTTTTTCCTCTTTAAGGCAAAGAGCAGACAGAATGTGTCAGGTACTAGGATGGACGGGAATGGTGATCTCATTTTTAGTTCTGGCAACATCCAGCTCCTAGGAAGTAAACAGTTATGCAAGCCTCACTCTCTTCAGGCTAGCTCAGAAAGCATCAACTTCCCTTCTGAGTGTTTACAAATGTGCAAATTCTTATGTTTATCTCTGGTTCATCTATGTGATTCTGGCCCCTTGAGTCTGGAAGGCTGCATGCATCCAAAATATGCATAGCCAGTCAGAGATACATCATTTTTTAAACCTGCTGCCACTCTGAGCTTTGCTGTGACTTCCATACGGGCTGTGACTTCCATACAGACTGTATGGCAAATTCAGACCACCTTCACTGGGTAGTCTGTGCAGCTTGCCTGATCTGATGCATGCAACCATGTTTCCGTTTGTTAGGGAAAGGTAATGCCGTAGCTCTCCAAAAGTGTCACAAAACAAAAGAGAGATTCAGAATCAAAATTTTAGGTCTAATAAAAAACGCCTGCTGGGCACATAGCATGTGTCATTGTTTCATCTCTCAGCAGATGTCTCCAAATGCTATCTAGGAGACCAGACTGGGAAAGGAGCCCTTTGAATTTCGGCTTTGACATATGTTGCTTTCCAAAAGAAAATCTGGTACTGCAAAATCTGCAGTAACCGAGAGATCTGATACACATCATATCTTTAGACAAGAAGCAGCCACCAGTCAAAGCAGACTGTAAAGATTTAGAAAAACTCCTATGGAAAGACATGCAAATAAAATGTACGTTGTTGAAGCAGAAAAGTTTCGATAGAAGCTTGACAAATCTCAACAAAATTCTCGATAGGACAAAGCCACATCTTTATGCAATTTGATTTTTTTTTTCTTTTTAAATTTCTGTTCATCAGTCAGATAACGTAAAAATATTCAGAAGGTTCATTTAGCACATAGAGGTCTGGGCAGTTTGTCTGTCCCATGGACTACTTTCCAGCGCTCAGCTTTCTCCATGCCTCTTTAGGGAGCAGGCTGCAGGTGGAAGGACTTGCCCTTACAGTGGCAGGC
>NW_009260268.1:8767728-8788168 GCF_000687185.1 Egretta garzetta | reverse complement strand
TCTCTTCATCATCATAATTTCCTCCCTACCATCATGGGAGGAAGGGGGATGGGTATGTAACACTGTGGTATTTCCAAAAAGACTTTTTAATGAAAAAATCCTTCTATTAGTAGTTTTGCTTTTTTGTTCCAAATTGAGAATTAAAATTTCAGAAGGACATTATTTTTTCTCATTTCTTGCACTAGGAGTGAAAATCAGCATCTTAGGGAAGTCTGGACGTCCATACTTGGAAGGCAGGCAGGGTAGGGGTTATAGTGAGGAAGAATATTCTCTCTTTCCATGTTTCAGCCTCCTACTTAAATGGTACTGAGGGAGAATATTAGGATTCTTTCTTGTGTCAAGTGTCACTGTGAGGTATAGATAAAAGGAAGTAAAAATGAAGATTAGTGACTGAAGGAAGAAAGTTTAGAGTGGTTTGGGAGTCTTCCCAGCCCATAGACTGGATTTGTCTGCTGATTTGTGCATGATGCCCCCCCCTTCCTTTTCAGCACCTCAATTTCTTTTTCTCATTTCCAAACTCCTTTACAAGTTATTCCTTGCTGCTGTTTTTCTCCTCTACCTTCTAAAGACTGCTCCACCATCCTTTGTACAGTTTCCTCCTCATCCTTGTCCCAACAACTACGTCCTTCTCCATCACTCTGGTTCCTATGGCTGGCTGCTCTACCTCCCTTGTGCTCTTTTGACTCCTCCCTGCTGGGGTGGGCAGGGGCTTTTAAGTGTTTTCTGCCAGTGGGAGCATTGCTGCACTGGACAAAACAGACTGGAGCTGCTTTGCATCCTGATCTCAGCAGCAGCCACGCAGAAGATAACAAAAGTTTGGGTGGTAGTTGCTGCAAAGGTGCTGACGACAGGAGTACACAACTCAGCCCTATGTTACTGTGTGTCCCACCATATTTTGCTCTCAAAAAAGTGCCCTGTGACACATGTCAACACTCTGTAGTTAACTTTTGAACAGCCTAGGAGCTAAATGGATGCAGTCTGGAGAAGAAGTAGGAAACCATGTAACAGATAGAGAAAGTTTCCTGAGCTTCGTCCAGGGATGGGAAGAGTGCACTGCCTGCTGTCCCTGCACTATCTGCTTCCCCATGGTAGTGGAGGTGTGGGGAAGCCCCAAGGACAATCCTCCCCTCACCAAGTGACACAGCCATTGTCGGTGTGCACTGCTTTTGCAAGCTGTGCAGGCTTTATACTCTTATGCAGGGGCCCAGACCTGTATTTCTGAACAACAAGCATGTTTAAGTAGTCAGAAAGATGCACAAAATCCACCATCCCCTGCAGACCACAACAACTGTTTTTGCTCTCATGGACTTTTCAATACCTAAACATTGAAGACTTCTTTTGATGAAACACTGAGAAGATCTTGTCAAAATATCTACCTTAATTCCCTTTTGTTGTGCGATAAATACATGCTGATGGGTTTATGTAAACAGAGTAGAGCTGTCTTCTATTATACGTTTATGAGTTTCGGATTAAACATGATCCTAAATAAACACGATCCCAAATAAACACTAACAATATTTAGTAAGATTCATGGTGTGATTATGGCCCTGCTTTGCAAATAGCCCTGTAGCTTAATGGGAGTTCTGTGCACTTCAAAGTGTAAGCTTATCTGGCTGTTTCTGAACTGCTGTCTCACTATCACTGTGTGCTCCGAAGATAATAAATAAACCAACACAGGAAAGCAGAAAACATTTCTAATCACAGCCATGAATACAAAATAATAAGCAAATTAATAACATGAAAGGAGATATACTTCCAGTTTCAGATGTACATTGTTCCATATTAACCTGTTTTTTAATGTAACTGGTTATAAACTACCCTTACATTACCAGAAAATCCAATCTTGCCCTTGCTGCCAACTGTTTTCTGAAATACTGCATATTAATGAGAAAAAAAATCGGACATTTAGTGAACACTGGTGCCATAGTTTAAAATTCAAATGAGAAAGGAAGTGTTAAAACTTCATTCTGTTTAGCCATATGTGAGGCACCTGCCTAGAGAAGTTTTATGGAAGTATTAATCTATAGGGGTGTCCAAACACTTCCAAATACCTAACTTGAGCTGCAGAACTTTCTGAGTTATATCTCTCTCATACAGAATAGTTGATGGCAATAGGCTGTGAACTGGGATTAGTTTTCAGCGTTAACCATCTGTTATACTTTACCATAGAAAAAATAGTATTGAACAGCATTGCTACTTCTCCCTTCACAGTGACCTGACATGCAAATGGCCCATACGGAGATATCTTTTTGTCATCTGAGTAATACATTACAGCTTGAGTTGTGCCATCAGTGGGATTAGGGCAGGACAAATAAAATTTCATAGAATAAGATACATGGTCTAAGATACTTCTTTCTTTCCAGTGGAAATGCAAATGCCACTCTAAGTGAAATTGCACTAACAGAAAATTGCAGATCCTACCAAAAAAAGAACCCCCAAAGCCCAACACTTCCCAAACAACAACCCCCTATTGTTACTCCCTATTCAAACTCTGTCTCTATAATCTTCTTTCATCTTTAGTAATTTTCTTTCTTTTTCTTCCATTTTTTCTCTCTCCCACTCTTTCTTTCCCTCTCTCCTGTTCATGTCTACCCTGTCATACTAAGATGGTGAGTTCCTTGGGCCAAAGGTCTTCCTGCTCTTTAGACAGCCCTCACTCAAAATGGCACAATATAAATATTAAAACAACAAAGTCTTTGAGCTTGTCTGCAACGACCAACATGAACACTGACTGTGAATAAAACTAATTTTCTTGTAAAACATGAGTTTAAAATAACCTAGCGGTGGCTGGCTGATATCTGTGTACATAGCAGTGAGTGGCATGGGAGTGCAGGGAGCGTTATGCGAGCTGGGCTCATCTAAGCCAGGGGATGAGCAGGAAGATAATTCAGAGTGCAGACGGAGATCATTCGGAACAGAGAGATCAAAGAGCAGCAAGAAATTTTAAACCAAGGAAGAAGTCCCAGTGCTTGCAGGGTAAGATGGAAAAAGCTCATTCCTGAGAAGATTTAGTGAGGTTTAGGGGGCTCATGTAAGTTGTCTTCATTAGTACTGCCCTGTGAAATGTGTGTTTTATTAAGTGATGTAAAGAGGTTGAGCTGTCCTCCTCCCTTCTCATCCCTGCTGTTGCTACTGCAGTACTGTGAAACACAATCTCTACAGAGGTTTGTTTGTCATGGTGAAGACAAGCAAGATGTAACCCTCCTTGAATTGCTGGTTTGTGGCTTCAGTGGCAGAGGAAACAGGAGAAAAACTGGAATTTTCAAAAGAAGCAATGACATAGGAAGTAGAATCCAAACTGAATCTAAACTTTTGGATAGGTATTGAAACAGGCCCTCACTAGACTTCAAGATTTCACTAATTAAAACACTGCAGGACAGTTTGTGAATGGTAACTTCTCCTTGCTCCATTTTTGTGCAAATGTTTATTTGCATAGTTAGATTAGGGATTTATTTTTAACATCGCCTAACTTCCTCAGACTCCTGGTTTCAGTTTCAGATATCTGCCATATTTTAACAGTTTGTCCTGGAGTTGTCCGTGACATATCTTTTTTGAGGCGCTTTATTTTTTTTAATGTTTTAATGTGTTCCTTTTAAATCCAGCTTTTTGAGGAAAATGAATGAGAGGATATTTTCTTTTCCTGATGTTGAAAAACTCTAGCAAGTTTTCCTTAAATACTTGGTTATGATTTGGTATGGGAATCTTCTCTTTTGTAGACTTATTCCTTTTTTCATCTTTCTGAAAGTCCATTTGTTGTAGCCATTGATAAGCCTCTGAGAAACTATTTCACAGCAGTTCAGCAGCACTGGATGTTAGTGGCCAGCAGCCCAGAAGGTACTTTCTCACCTGGGGTATGTGCAGCCTGGGAAGTCTTTGCAAACGTAGCTCTGGGCTGCTGCCAGCCCCGCAGGCTGCATGAACACCTGGCCTTTTACTGACCCCACTGCTTTATCCCACAAAAGGGTGGAAGATGGTGGGTCCCTCATCAAATGTAATAAGGAATGAGAAAGTTGTGCTGGGGTCAGGAGGGAGATTTCTATACACAGCTTTGTGAAGCAGAGGCAGGAACAGGGGGTGAGATGCAAGGGGAGGAGAGAGCAAGTGTATCTGTCATCTACTGTAGTTTTAATTGAATTGCATGCCTCCATTTGGCAACTAAAATTCAGGTATTACATAGCTAGCAAGAACTTTCCTAATGTCCTGCTCTGATAGAATGGAATAAATGTTGGAATGGAATAAACATAATTTTAAACAATTGTCTTCTTTGCACTGAACAGATTTTTTTTCAGGATATTGGTTACGATCATAATCCTTTTTTTTTTAAATAAAAAAGAAAAACCTATGATACTCCATTAAGTGTTGCATCCTATTTTGTAGGATGTCTTTCTTCTGGGGTTCAGTTATTTCAACTGAAGTCTTGCAGTAATCGCTGATTACAAGTTCTAATGCCTAATCTTTCAGGGGTAAAGTATCTAATGTTTCACTTCACCTTTTGTAAGCTTAATGTATCACAGACGCAAGTTAAAGCTTTGTGGGGAGTGTCAAACTTAATTATCCTGAAGATTAAAGCAGTCATCATACCAACTGAAAGATACATTCTGTTATCCATAATAAAGCCTTTGTGAATAATGGATGTACACAGCATAACTTAAACACAAAGGAAATCTGAAACTCCATCTGAAGTTATTATTAGACGTTAATGTTTCATGTTTACTCCATGAAGTTAGCAACACTATTAAATGAGGTTTTAATGAGACACTCTGGTTTGCTATTCTAGGAATCTGATTTCTTCATATCTTTACTTAATGTATTTCACAGCTAATCAGCCAAAATTGCTTCTGTATGCACTTTGCTGTTCCTGCTGGCATCTGATTTTAGACATAGCATATCTGCCCTCTGGAGCATCACTACAGAGTATGGGAAGCCTTCACTTAAGAGCCAGGCTACTACACTGGTGTTGAGGGCTGGCTGGGGAAGAATCATGAGCTTGGACTAGCTGGTTTGGGGACCAGGAAGCTGACAGCATACAGCAGTACTTAGCCTAACTTTTAGGTCCAGAGACTAGTTACTGGCTGGCAAGTTCCCCTAATTTATTTTACAAGGACATTTCATTATTATATGTTCAGCAAACTTTGCATTCACAGACTCAGGAGAAAGATGAAAATGCAAAACTTGTGTTTGTAGGGCTGAAACCCTGATCTGTGTTTTGTTACGGCTCTATAACTGATCTAATATTGTTTTACAGTCAAGTCAAGTTATTATTTTGAAAAGTAAGGGATATGGTGGCATTCCCACCTTAACTGAAGATGTCCTTGCCTGTTGCGGGGAGGAAGGTGACCTTTAAAGTTCCCTTCACCCAAACTATTCTATGATTCTACAAACTGGTTCTGAAATGAAGATTGTCTGCTCTGGTCTTCTTCAGTCTAAAAATAGCGTAGTCATTTCTTGTTAAAATATATCTAGATGATGAGGTGAACTCATAGGAGAGTTTAAAATTCTGTTTATGAGCAATGAACATTATTTTCTATGAACTTAAAGTTTTCAGAGCTATCAGTACACTACTGAATCATACAGTTCTTAAATAAAATAGGAAATGTGAGTCTTGTACTCAGGTTCAGTGCAAAATATTAATGGACCTGGACTAATCAAAAGTAGGCCTTGAAAAAACTGAATATCTAAAATAGCAGCAACACATACATGGAAAAACTACTTACAAATCTTTACTCTAGAAGCAAAGTAAGTACAAATGTTTCTCTAAGTTCTTTATAACAGAAGGGGCAAGGGAAACAATTAAGGAGAGGAGCTGGTGAAATAATGGAGAAATTTTTTCGTATTTATGAGTAACTGATGTAGAAATTTCTAGAAAAAAATATGGTAATTGGAAGAAAGGAATAAAACACTCCACAAAGACGTTGAGGAAGTAGACAAACAAGAAAACAAAGTTCATATGTGAGAATAGGTTAAAGTAATATTTTTACGGGATATTTATTACAAAGAAATTATTTCAGTAATGGTGAAAGGGTATACATCTCAAATGTTTGACTGGGAAGAGAAGTGTGGTAAAAATGTGTGGTATTTTTTCTTTACTATTCCTGATGTTTTAATTATAATAACTATTTTGCTCACCTATATGATAGAAAAAACTAGTATCTACATTCTCAGTATTTCCACAAAGAACAACCAGATATAGTCCATTTGGCACAAATGAATCCCTTCTTGAATGCAGCATGTAGTTTTAGCCTCTCCAGTACCATGAAGATGTCAACAAGTTTTGAAGGAATTCAGATAACAGCAACATAAATGATTAAGGGGTTGGAGAGTTTGATTTATGAGGAAAGATTAAAACATGTTCTGCTTAGCCAAATGACAGCTAATAATGCAAGGGGAGAGTAACGATAACAGCTTACAAGTATTTAAAGCGTGAGCACACCAAGAAAGGAGTGGAAGTGTTTAAGGTGGTACAAGGTTTCGAAACACTGACCTGACACTGAAGAGAGCGTTGTGTTTGTGTATGTTTTTCCTCCAAACTAGGACAAACTAAGCTGTGGAGTTTATGTGAGGACAAAATAAAATATGCTTGTACAAAATAAAGGAGAAAAAAAGTACAGATGTAAAACAGAAGGATGCATATATCAGCTATGGTGCAAGTCCTCAATCTAGTATATATTTAAAAATAGAAGTTAGCAAGATCAAATTTGGAATAGTAAGATTTAATATGACAAATGATCAGAATAAAATACTAGAGGAAACATATATCAGTATCGTAATTCATATGCTCTTTAGAAAAAAATTGACCCTGAAAGTAGGTTTGCCTTGCTCAGAAAGTTTTGCAACCCTTTGATAACCCTTTGTATCCCTTCCTGGTGAAAAAGGATCTGCTATTCAGACATAAAATTTGTCATATCAAAACTTCAGTCTTGTACCTGAAAGGTGGTCTTCCAATATACAAGCTATCAATCGGATTCTGTATTCCTTTCAGTCCAGTGTTACATGCAGAAATACATCAGAAAAGAACAAGATGAATGAAATACCAGGGGAGGGGAGATGGGAGAGGTTGGAAGAAGCATCAAATACACACGCTCACAAGTACCTTGAGTGTTAAACTCAATAGATCTCTACTGAGAGGTAACAGGGTGTGAATCTCATTCTTCCAGGCAGGTTTTCCAAATAGTTCATCTAGGATATTTCTATCATAGAACATTAACTTTGTATCAGAGCTCTTGTCAAGATGCCTGTGACTGTCACAATTGACAGTCCATCCACAGCATGGAGGAGAGAGCTGGAAGGGCCTCCATCAAGCAGCTCTGTCAAGAAGTCTCTTTCCCAAACTCAGGCCAGTGTGGTACACATGAAAAGCTATGTTAATCATCTGCAAACTCTGGAAAAACAGTTTGTCAGGTTTGCATTTCTGGTACCTTTTTATTGGCTATTTTGTGATTATTAATATTCAGTGAGAACAATGAGTCTCCTACAAATGTTGAAAATTCCCCTTTAAATTAATGCCTCCAAGGCACCCTTGACATGGAAGGTATTTCAGCAGGGCTAGGTTGGCTATGCCTGATGGACAGTGGTAGAAGCTTGGAGACCTCATAAATGGCTGAAATATAGTGGTTCTGTCATGCTAAGAGACTGCTACTGTAAAATTTTCTGGAAAAAGGTAGGCCTTACATCTATTCTACACACAATCATCAATAACTTCACCAAATTTTTACATCTGTACATCTTCTTTCTTCTGGTCCCCTGATTCTTAGGAACTGAGAATTGATAGAAAGGAGTTGTGCCAGTCCTAGTTCTGTTGCTTCTTTCGTATGATTGATATGACATTTGCAGAATAACAGTGGCCCTGATTTGCCTCACTTGTCTCTTCCAGGTTTAATGCAGAGCAGAATCTTTACAAAGTTCATGTCATGAACACTGAAGTCTTTAGTTCAGTTCTTACCTCGATTTAAAAACTGGACAAAGAAATGGAACATCCCAAGACATGGGGACTTAAGATCATGAAATGACAAAGATATCTGCTGATGAAAGATGCTCAATCAAACATTATCATTGGACTTTTACCTCATCATTTTATGTTGACAGACAAGGATATAATTTCCCTTTCTTCCTATTTGCCAAATATAGGGAGAATTCCAGTGGATTGCCCATGAAGACAGGGGAACCAGACATCCTCTGGTAAATGTTTTGGCAAACTAATTCACCTATAAGTCCATATATCACTCTCAATATACATTATTTGCTCTTAAATAAGGGCAGTGTACAGTTTAAAGCACAGATGAAAACAGGGAATGTTACTTTAGGAACTCTATCTTTTAAAGCCTAACTGATTCATGTATGAATCCGCACATTATTTAAGCAATACTTTTGACCTTTTGAAATATATACATTTGCATACACACGTCTGTCCATCCCAAGAATATAATTTCACTTATCCGTCATTATTTGAACAAACAGCAGACACAGCTAGATAGGGAATCTGCTGTATTAAGTCTTAGTACTTGCAAACTCAGTGTGTTTACAGGCTAAACACAGGCGTCATTTCTTGTTGTACACACAAACCAAAGAAAGAAAAAGAAAGAGCAGACACCCCATTGGATACCTTTTCTTCGACTAAATCAGCTCAGCCCTGTTTGATCATATTGGCAGCTTTCTGAAGGCATGACTACAGAATAAGTGTGTCTTTAGGTGACATTTGAAGGAAAAGCAGGAGATTTTTTCATGTCAGTGATGCTCTATAACACTTTATGCATAAGGAACCAAATGAAAGAGAAACATTGAAGTTCTTCAGAAGAGGATATGAAAGGATGGCATTTTTACAAGGATGATGATAAGTTTTTTTCAGTCCAAACATACTACCTTTTAGTTGAGTATTAGAAGAGATTACATATCTGGGTCAAAATGAAACACTTCTTTAAGTTCAATGAAAAATTCCACCATAAGTTATAAGAGAAAATGTACTCCTCTACGACAAGCGAGTATACTCTTCTGCTCTTGTTGTACTCTTCTTAAAAGACTGATTCTAGACTGCTTGTTTGAAATTGGGAGTTGATAGTGGAATGAGCAGCTGTCAGTGTACTGATAACAAATTTGAGCTTGTCTAACTGGTCATAAAAGTCAGAAATAAAAAAGAAATATATTTCAAAAGGTCAAAACTTAAATCTATAATGTGTCTGAAAATGCATAAGAAAAAACAAAGGGCAATTAAAAACCAGGTTATAATATAAGTCCTTCAATATTAAATAAGCTTTTAAAAGCTCTGTCCCTACAAAGTCATGGCAGCTCTGAGTTTCAATTAATAGCACTAGATTCAGTTACCTAATTAACTTCATTTCAACCTGAATAACCTAGTTATTTGATGTTGAAAACTTCCTCCCCTACATAAGAACTGTAAGATTTCAGCATCTGGACAATCAAGTTACTAAACAATAGGCTCTGGCAGCTAGGATTAAGAATGATGTAGAATTTTAAATGAACTTTCAAAAAATCTCTCAGATATGTTCTTGACAGATACTGAAAATTAATTTAGATTAAAGATACATTAGTTAGACCCTGGGTGTTGGGCTTGCAAGATTAAGGATCTTTTACTAGTCTTCTTCTAGGGAAATCATGTCTTTTTTAAAGCTTACCATGCCTTGGAGGTGAGAAGACTACAGAAAAAGTGTTTTTGCTCTAGTTTAAAATTAAAATCTTTATATGCTTCTTACACGTCTATGCACATACCCTTGCTGCAATGTTTTCAGCAAAGAACTACTGATCACCAACCAAAACATTGTCTATATATAGCTCTCATACCTACTTATGAAACATTAAACATCTCACTAAAACACCCTGTATATTTTGGTCCTCAGTAGTTATTATTTTTTTCTCTCTAAGAGGCAATACAAGGTAAATGTAGATATATGCCAAATGAAATATTTTCTATTTTATGAAGGAATCTAAGTTATCTCCAGTTTTCTGCATATTGTCATTTCTTAAAGTCCTTCCACAAATGCCCTGCTCACTTGTCGCATCTAACTTTATGCTTGTTGGAAAACTTCATAGTCTCCTGTTATTTTTCTAAGAGAGCATCCTTTCATGGGATGATTATTATTGAGAATTCATATTAGATATTTCTGCACCATTTTATGGAGAAAGGGACTTTTTCTCCTTGTGACTTTCCCATTGTTGTGCATAGTGTGTAGAGACTAGAATGAATGTGTGCAACACAGAGAAGGTCACGCACACTTTTGCAATTACTATATTTAGTTTCTCAATTACAATCATCCCATGAAAGGAGCTACCTTAGAAAAATAACAGGAGACCAGCTGCTAACTCCTAACATCTACCAAGCAAGGAAGCTCAAAAAAGGCTAGATAAGGATCAGGCTGAAGCTTGAAACAAAGAACCGAACTTTGTATGGATTTCACTAGAAAGGCTGCTCTCAGAGAAGTGCATGTAGGAAGGTAGTTGGCATCACATATGTGCACAAAATCCATTGCATTAGCAGCAAACACATGCTGACCTTAGGTCCATTCTGCTCCTCCTTGCTTGAGAACCAATGTGTTGGATTCCTGTTGGGCAAAAAATGCTGACTTGTTCTGAAACGGTGTCTAGTGTTACTGTAAACACACACCGCTTTTACAGTTCCCAGCAGAGTGCTCTCTGCATGGAGGTTACATGATCTTTATGCTCCTAGCAGGAAATAAAAGATGTTAATGGTGGGGACCTCTGTTAGGAACAGTAGCCCTTAGCAAGGAGAGGAAGGACTAAAGCATGGTTATATATCAACAGTCTATGTAATGACATGGTTTGCATTGTGAATGTGTGACATAATTTTGGAAATGCTAAAGGATCAACAGAAAATTCAGTCCAGCAGGAACAGATTAGGGGACTAATGCAATGGGCATTATACAGGTGGGAGAGTCCCAAAAGGCAGCAGAACTGAGGCAAGACACGTGTCTTGTACTAGAGGAGTCCAGATGAGGATGGCTGTGTAGCTCATATAGGTACCTCATGACCATGCCAGCACAACAAACACCAGGGTAGAAGGGGGGATGTTTAGTCTGCAAATGGGAAGTCTGGAACAGTCTCAAATCTCTGAAGGGAGTCCACAGTTGCTGTTAAATACCAGACACTGTTGTAGTAGCTTTTGAATGGCTACGTGGCCGCTTCAAGTCCTAATTCTAGGTCAGTTAGAATTACATCTTCTTAGTATTTAAGTACCTTTTCTATGCCAAATTCTCCATGCCTGTCTGCATCTAGCGCAGCCTCTTTAAGGCATTTATTTCCTAAGACCCTAGCAGCAGAAAGCTGCTACAGGAAATATCTCATTTCTTTCTTCATAGTTTTTTTTTGTCCATGTCCCTTATTGCACCAAACTGCTCCCTCATTCGGTACTGGGGCAACTGTTTGCACAGCTTGCTGAAAGCCAGCTCACTAAACCAATGTAGGTTAAAATATAGACAGGCTGAATGTGAATCATTTCAGTGATCCGGTTTACAGCAAATGCTTGAATTCCTGAACTTAGAAGGCAGTAAAATACAGTTGGGGAAGCAACACTCTGACTCACCTTCAACACAAAGCTCTCTTTCAGGCAATTACAACTTTCAATCTGTCTGTGCAAAGGTGAATCACAAGCTGGCCCACAGAATACATGAAGAAGGATATATATTTTGCAAGCATAGCAGATTCATGCGTAATGAAAACCAGGAATTATTGCCTGAACTGTAAGCCAGGCTATAAATCATGTTTAAAATTTGACAGCATGCATTTGAACAGAAATCCACATTGAGATCCTCAGCTAAACAATTACTACAACTTTTAGGGATCCACATCCCTCTCTCAACATTTCAGGTAGGTAGATTTCATACAGCTGACCGCTGCAATGCCCAGAGATGAAAAATGAAGTATAGACACAGTAAGAATGTGGTGAAAGTATTCAATTCCCATTGAAGGTCTGCTTTCTTTTGCAATTGGGTAGCTTTTCCTTACGAAATGTGAGATAATTAATCATGCTCACATGGTTACATATTGAATGAACGCTTTAAAAGAACAATGAAAAACTGCCTTAGAAGCATACAGGAAAGGAAGACAATGGATACAATCATCCTGAACTAAGACACACAGTTCACAAGAAACAGTATACAGTATTGGCCGATACATATGCTAACAGGAATGTGCACATGGCCTGTGAGTCCTTGTAGATGCTACTGAATAAGAAAGTTTCATTGCAGGCTCTGGTTCAGACTCTAACTTTGGTTTTTTGGTCAGCTCTTGTAGTGTAGATAGTTCGTGACAAATAGCACTGGGGGAACTAGATTTCTTTCTTATTCGTGAGGAAGAGGCTTGAAGGAATGGAAACTTATCAAAGGGAAACTGTGAAGGAAATGAATTGTTGAATACATGTCAAGAAAGCTTTAGCAGAAGATGGTAGAGATGAACTTAGTTTGACAGTTTATCACAGACTGAGTCATCGCTTTCTGTTGATTGTGTTAGTGAATAGGAAAATGCTCTGGAAAATGAACTGGAAAAACTCCCCCATTCAAGTGACATAACATGACCTACAGTAAGATCCTAAGCTATTCAAGATGACCGGACTTAAGCCAGAAGTATATACCACAAAAGTGAGGAAACTGATGCAAGGAAAAGAAAGCTGGATTTGTTTGTTTTGTGTTTTCTGTGTAATCAAGTAAAAAAGAACATTATTAAAAAATATCCCACATACTATGCAAAACTGGTTGGCTTAAAAACTTTAGATGCCTTAGAAGAATTAAGCTGTCACTTAGAATGAAGTCATGAGTTCATGTCCAGAAGTCTGCCAAGCTAGTTGGGGTCAGACCTGGACCTGGAGGCCTGAAGCTATGCAAGTCTCCTCCGGGAAAGCCCAGTAAAACCACTCAGGAGGTGCTTGGGGTAGGGCAGTGAAGGCAGAAGGGCTTGGAGGGAAGCACAGAGTTGGAGGGCATGGTGGAGTGGAATTCAGCTCAACCCTTACAAACACTGTTGAAATTGAAAATGGATTCTCTATCTTTAATGGAAGCTATATGGATACTAAATCCAGAAAATTCCATAATGTTCAATATAAATTAGAAGGGTGCATAGGAAACTTAACCAAGTCTCATTAAAAATGAATCAGTGATCTATAACACTTGGCACGTTTTTTCATGAGTTTATGATGCTCTTGACATGAAGCACTGCAGTCTGAGCTACAGAGTAGCACGTGTCCTCTCAGGGTTAGATGTGAAGTGGTTTACTGACTTCAGTCTGCAGGTTAGGCAGCGTTTCTCTCAAGAGATCCAGAGCAAGCAATGGAGGGAAAAAAAATATTTGTATTGCACCTTCAAATCAGTTAAATATAATTGTGTATTACAGATATGATTATAGTTTAGTCATAATGGTATATCTATTTTATAACATCACTGGAGGGCAGAATTATGGTGCTCTGGTTTTCTTACCTTAATCTATTTGATGCTCTTTAAGAACAATCCCTAATTTAAACTTTGACAGCTTGTACATTTTGGTTTGGTGATGACTGTTCCTCTCAAATGTGCTTTATTCTTCAGTTACAGATATGTAGGGTAAGTTGACACATTTTCTCCACTTTAATGTAGGGATTTTTTTTTGTGTCTGTGAATACGAATTAGTCTTTTTTTGCTCAAGGAACTTAATCTTTTAATTGATGAAACATGAAGGCCATTAACACTTCATGAATTAAATTACAGTGCACCTAAATTCCTACTATGATTTACAACTGTTGTTTGCTCCAATAATTACAAAGATTGAGTAGTAAACACCAATATTTAACAAATCAGGTTGTTTAGCACAATGACCAGAACATCTCTTGCTACAGGTTGTGTAATTCCTTAAAATGTTGAAAACTGAAATGCTTGAAAAATTGTAAGGGAGGAGTAAGTGAAGAAAGCGGACATCCTAATTCTATAATAAAAGTGTACTACAAGATTTGTGCTATTTACAGCATAAACCAGAGTTGCTCAGAGTATAGCACGCTTTTCTTATTTCTTGAAGGACTGTATGGTTAGTGGCTAAGTGTCTAATTGCTGCAGGCTCAGCAAAGTGTTATGCCTTTGAGTTCACTTGACTGAATCAATGAAATCCGCTGCTCCTTATCAGCAAGATCTGCTGTCTAAAGGTCCATTAGGAATAAAAGCAAATCCTGACTCCTGCTGTGTGAGGACATTGGTAAGGCAATGCTTGCTCAGCATCGATAGGGTTGGGATGTTAAACAGGGCTGGTTTTCTCCCAAATTAATGGGGAGCCCTGCCCTGAGCTTCTTTATTCTCTATCACACAGATGTGAGGTTTTGTCTGCTTTCATCAATTTATAGTTAGGTTGCTGACAGAGTGAGCACTGATGCAGATAATAATTTGGTATTCAGGCTATAATTATGGCTACCGTGACTTCCACTTACCCCTACTAATAACTCAGCATGCTATCCAAAATACAACTGGTACTGATACATGAGCAGCAAGTGCTACGCATGTCTTGGCATAACTCTGCCCATTCCAAAGGTTTGTCCCAGAGTGGGGGGGAGCACTGGGGCAGCAACTTGTGGTACAAAGAGCTGCTCTCCAGGGAGCATAAGCTGGGGCAGTTGTCATTGCCTGCCAGAGCGCTGTCTGCTACACCTCTTCTCTACAAGTATGCCAGGGATTACCTGGACCTGCAATTTAAGGAAGCATAAAGGCAGCTGAAGTAATTTGCATCCCACCCTCCAGGTATATGGAACAGAGCAGCAGGACAACTAATTTTCTGGCTGACTGTTTTTTCCTTTTTCCCTCCTGAACTAATTACTATTGGATGATAGCTAAAAAATAAAAAGGCAAACGTGCAGAATCATCAGGCCCATTTGTCTGTAACCAAAAGAATTAATTTCCAGAATCTCCTTTTCAGTAAATGTTTAAATATAAAAACCTTGAAGATAGTTTGTCATAAGGAATGAAAGCTGAGAGAAGGGTTAGGTGAAAGCAGTGGTTCAATCCTTACACTAGAATCTTACTGTGGCATATTTTCCATGCATTACAAGAGGTTTTGCCCTTCTGAAACCTTATCTGGGAAGCAAGAGGCTAAAGGTGTTTCCACTGAGGTGATTTGTTTCTCATAAATTCATATTTGAATCCTCTAAGCAAGGACTAAACCTGAGAAGTTAGTGGTAGATAAAGGACTCCAAAATGAATTTGTGGGATTGATCTTTTTGATCAAGACCTCACAGTTGGAGTAAGGGTGAATCTCCTACCACTGCTGGCTTCAAACAGTCCCTGGTCCATGCTATCTTCCAAGTTGTTCATGGGTCTTGTCTAGAAAAGTGCCAGATGACATGGGCCAAAACTACTGCAGGAAGCATGATAAGTAAACAAGAGGGATAACTGCACATCAGTACTTGAGCCCCTGTCCTGTCTAGTTTACTTGTACAGATCCTGCTGTGTGACTGAGTCCTTGAACAAGATGCCCTTCGGTCCTTGGTAACTGGCTGTTGGATGTGCACACTCCAAGTTTGATTGCCATTTCGCCTCTACCTCCCTCTGAGAGTGCAAATGGAACAAACCCGTGTGACTCAGCCCAGAGCTCTTTTAAGAGGGGAAATTCCCAGTTTTGGGAATAACTTTGTTTGTGGCACTTTGTTTTTGTCATCAGTGGATTTCTAAATCCATGCCCTGGATTTCTAAATGAAGAGGGAAAGAGCACTAGAAAGCAACTGTATAGCACTATATTGGAAACAACTATAGGGGAATATAGGAGAGAACTCTTCTGGTTGTCTGCACTGTATTGGTTTAGCCAATACAATTCAGATTTTAAGCAGGGCTGCTACTGCACCGTACATGGCAGGCAGGGAATTTTAGTGCTGGAGCATGTCTTCCCTAGTAGTCTTGTGCTTGCTGCTGCTTGCTAAACATAGCTGGAAGTCTACAACAACAGCACATTTACTTCTTTGTCACCTTTGAAAATTACAATTTGCCATCTCACTTCAGTCTATTAAAACAATTGTCCATATTGCAGAATAATACAAAGACACGTTGTCTTTTTATGTTGCTTTATTTTTAAGAGTTTATCTTGCTTTGTTTAAGGAAAACAGGTAAGGAAGCTTAAATAATAGATCTCAGGAAAGGAAATGATCACTAGATCTTTAGCTGAACTGGAATGTAGTTAAGAAAATAAGAGTGACGTTTAAGTTAGAGTCATGGGAACTGGTGAACAAAGCACCAAAAAGCATGAAACCCCAACACAGATGTAGCAAAGATTTTCCAGATGTGGAATTCATTCTATGGATCAATAGAGTTAGCTTAATTTGCTTAAGCTATAATGATTATTCTGGGGGGAAAAAAAAGTATGGCTTATTTTTTATCTCTCAGTCTTTTAATATAACTAAATGCTGTTTACTTTCCTGAAGATTTTCATCTAGATTTGGTTTATGAAAAGATGTCTCTTTCTTATTCCTCTTAGTTTGTCCACTGTGGCATACATTGTCTCTCTGGAAATGCCTTTGAAATGTGCTGCAAGAGTTAATACATGTAGCAACTTCTTAGGTTGGAACCTTTCTTGGTTAGTTTTTCAATGTCCAGTTCCTCATTAAAAACAAAATGGTGCTAAGTTTTGATTATAACTGTAACATATATATCTCTCTACAGTTTTTAGTATGGTCTTTGGTTATGTTGTGTTTTTATATTCTTATAAGATATGCTCATACTTTTTTTTTCCTTGGTCTTTCTTCAGCTGAAGAATTGCCTTGGCTTACTGTATTCTGATCATTGATTGATTTCTGTAAATTTTATGATCTCTTTAATTATTGCTAGAAAGTTGCCTAACATGTAGAGGATTTTTGCTGTTGCTGTGTAAAGACATAGTATTGTTAATTTGATGATGGATAGTTGTTCCTATTTCCTGGAGGAAATATATGCCTCTTACAAAATATAAGAAACACTCATGTAATAAAATTATATCCAGTGTACATATTAGGGCTGAATATTCACTACATTTTTACTACAAAATACCATTTCTGACACATTAAAACCCAATTCAATATTTGGATGGTGACTTATCCACTGGAAATACTGAAATACTCATTCATCTTGGGCAAGATTTGAATTGGTACATAGAGGTTTATGATTTGGGTAAATCTTAGGAAAATCGGTGGTATGACTGTCATTAATTTCACTGAAGAAAGGGTTATACGAATTAATTTTTCTGTCATTAATCTGTCTAAACTTTTTCTAAACCTATGTAAAACTTCAGCATCCACAATCTACTTAGGCAAGGAGCCCCATAGTTCAGTTTAGATTGTGTGGATAAATGCCTCCCCCTGTTTGCTTTGAACCTGCCACATTCATTTGATGTCCTCTCATTCTTTTATGGGAAGAGACAAGCAATTGCACGTATAATGTCAAATGGTTCTCAACACAGAGTAATCAACCATGGATGACTATTGCGCTGAGAGACCAAAAAAAAAGAAATGAGGTGCAAAATCTTTTACCATCAGAAGGAATGGCAGATATTAAATCCCTGACTGAAAAAGCCAGTACTGCTTCCAATCTAGCAGTGAATCCTACTCTAACTTGTGTGCCAGAAACAGTCTTCTACTTGACACATTGTTGTCGTCTGATCCTGCAATAGTTAAATGAGTGGCTGCTAACAGGCATTTTTCCTACAAATGCTAGTCCGAGTCCATGCTTTAAAACAGAGTCAGACTTAAGTTGTAATGGTGATCTGTATAAAAAGCACAAGTCTGAGATCTTCATCTAAAAGAAATTTTAGGAAAACTAGAGTTTATTCCCATGAATCTCTTTCAACTTTCCAATCATTTTCCAGACACAAATGCCCTGATAATGATGAAATTATACCTGATAAAATTGGTTAACCTGATATACACTTTAATGTTTTGCCAGAGCGGGTACGTCAGTTATGAATGTGAAATGGAGCTCTGCTGAAGATACGCTTGTGCTGAACCAAAAATTGTTATTCCACTCAAATTGTTAGCAGGAGCTATACCACCAAAATAAGTCCTTGGCATGCTCCAAACATTCTGGAGTTTCATCCCTGCTTTGACAGCCTCCCATGGTAACTACAGGAGCAAAATCTTTCTAGTGTAGGCATGGGCTTTCTCCTGTAAACTGTGCTCTACATAAGTTAATAGATAATGAAAAACACCTTTTGTCAGGTATGGTTACTATCTTTGAATTTATAGACAATAAAAGATCTACTTGCTCAGGCTGAACGTACCACAAGCAGATACAGCAATTTTCTCAAGCATTATTTGCTCTACCAGAAGGCATTCAGAACACACATCAATGACCCTAACATAGAAAAAAAGATCCCAGTCTGAGGAACCAGTGATGCTGCAGTTACCTACAGCCCTGTGCTGCCAAGGACAGTTCCACATCATGAAGACACTTTGCCTCCAGGTGTGCCTAATCCAAAGTGTGCTTTTGGGTGTCTCTCACCTGAGTTTTCAGCATGTCCTTAGAGGAATGTAAATAAGCATGACTGCTCATCAAACATCAAAGAGCTCTTTCTTTTCCCTAAGGATTTGTGAAAAGGAGCTTTTTATTCTAATAAGACGGGAGTTTAAAGTGTGCATGTAAGTACCTAAAATACATAAACAAAAAGACCCTGTGCTGGCTTTGTGGAGTAAAGCCCATGTCCCAGGTGATCTGGGACTGAAACCATTTCTTATCCTTCTGTTTTAACAGATGCAAAAAAAAAAAAAAAGTTATCTTGCCACACTTTCTTAAGTGCTCTAAGCTCATAATATTAAACATGATTTAAAATTGTTCAAATCTTTGGTTCCTCTTCAACTCTGAAACAACCTAGCAGTCTATGTCTTATTTTCAGATATGAACACCAGAGCATAATATGATCTTATAGATGTTTGGGTGTTGCCTAGGAACCCAAAGAAGTAAAGGAGAGCTTGTCAAATTCTTCAGAAATGACTAGATACTTTCATAATTCTGTGCCATGTACAGATGTTACTGCCCAAAGGTAATCTTTACTGGGAATCAGTATACAACTAACAGGTGTCACAAGAGAGAGCTTGTTTTTCATCCTCAAGTACCTAAATAACTATGAAAATGTAGCCAAAAGTTAATTTTAAAATTTGGCTCTGGGCACCTCAGCTTTTCAGAAGCTGGCTCTGTTTCTGGACACTAAAAAAGTAAGCCCATTGCCTGATTTCCAAATCAACGGTCCCATCACTACATTGGAAACCATGGCCCAGTCATTACATGCCAGCATCAATTAGGACCAGGTGAACTAGTTTATATTTCATCTGAATCAACACAAGTCTTTACCATGAACTCAGTGCAAACAAAATTAGGCTAGAGAAAACTTGATTAACTGGTTATCACCATTCTCTGTTGTTCTTGTTATAGCCAAAAAAGGAAAGGAACAACTTGTTCATGTTTGCTTTGATTTAAGAGCTATTTTTGGTCATGGACCAGCTCTTTTAGAATGTTTCTGGTGTCCAATGCAATAAGAAACCACGTTTTGGGTTCGGTAATATACTGAACCACTGTGTAGCTGATTGACAATTAACTTTATACTGAAAAGCAACTTGATTAAGATGAAATATATGATACTAGACAGAATATACTGGGCACCAGTTTACAGTCTGTGTGATGGTGTTCTAAAATGTGAGCACATTATAATTATTTATAATGTAATACTGAATAAAATTTTCTGAAAGTCACAAATTTATAAGCCTTCTGCTGTGTTTTCTGCTTTGACAACAAAGAGCTCAAATATGAAACATTGTTTCCCACAATATTTTTGTTTGCAAGTTGGGATTTTACAGTCTGGAAGGGTGTATAAACAAATGATAAAAAAACTGGCTGGAGAGCAGCTCTATGGAAAAGGCCCTGGGGTCTTGGCAGAAAGCAAGCGGCGCGTGAGCCAGCAGTGTGCCCTGGCAGCAGAGAGAGCTGGCAGCATCCTGGGGTGTTTCAATAAAAGCCAGGCCTGTAGATGGAGGGAAAGGATTATCTCCCTCCATTCGATGCTTGTTAGGCTACATCTGCAATACTGAGTCCAGTTTCAGGATCGTCCCAATACAGGAAAGACATTGATAAAAGGGAAACAAATCCAGGCAGGGGAGGGTCACTGAGCTGGTCAGGGTTTGGATCACTTGGCCTGTGAGCTGAAGCTGCAGGACTTGTTCAGCTTGAAGAGATGGCTTTTGGGATCCTACCTGCAGCTCCCCAGGACCTCATAGGAGGGTGACAAGATGGAGGTGGCTCTTCACATTGTGCATGTGAGGATGACGAGACAAAAGGCATAAACTGAAACTAAAAAGGGTCAGACTGGATATAGAGAGAACTGTCTCCTCTGTGGAGACAGTACAGTGATGGAGAAGGAAGCCTACAGAGGTTGCACAGGCTCCATCCTTGGAGGTTTTCAAAACTGGACTGGATAAAGTCCTGAGCAACCTTGTCTGACCTCAGGGTTGGTCCTCCTT
>NW_009260268.1:8755347-8767596 GCF_000687185.1 Egretta garzetta | reverse complement strand
GAACTCCAAAAGACCCTTTCAAGAGAGTTATCATGAGTTATCCTTTGTTTAACTGTATTTTGCTAATAGGTGATGAAGTCTGCTATGAGAGACATTCTTACAACTTATCAATCTGTGATGAAACTTATATTATTAATGCCAAAATATATTTAAAAGACTTCAATGCTAATGCTTGGGTTTTTTTCTAATCACAGTTTCTGGCATAAAAATAACTTGCTTTAACAAGGAAAGTATATATTGCCTTAAAAACACAGTGGGTTGGCCAGAAAAAGGAGAGCTGAAAGATTTAGCATGATGGCCGGCAGCAGTAATCACTCAACTGGTACTATATACATCTTTATTCCTATCAGGGAAATATCTTGATTAGAAAAAGGTAATTCTCTTACAGAACTTAAGAAAAGAGAGAAACCACCAAAGAAATCAAAATTAAATTGCTCACCACAGGAATATAAGGCACTGAGACACTGCTTGTTTTCTCTAAAGTGAATATAGGCATTTGAATATTTGTTGAGGAAGTATTTTAAAGTTGTTTCCACAATTAACATAATCATCAAATAATCTAGAAAAATATCATAGCTACAAAAGTGCATGATATGGACAGATGCAATGTAAAAATAATGGCCTAGCCTTGTTATTGGCCTAAAATAACTTGGTTAAGTATTTTAAAGATCAAAATAGATGGGACTATATTAAAGAAATCAACAAAAATGTCTTTGAAGATAATAGCAGCATAGTTTGATTTAAAAAGCTCTTCCAACGAAGTGTAAAAGCAGGTCCATCCTGATGGCCCATACTAATGCAGGTGGAATAAGGAAACAGAAGCTGGTTAAATATTTAAGAATTTGATGCACAGCAGGTTCTGTTAGTTCTCAGATACTTCAGATGTACTTTATTATTATGCAATGATTTCATCGAATTTGTTTTAGCCTTCCAGAAAACACTTGTTTTTCTGTTCAGGCATGGGACTTGAATGTTTGTGTCCTCCTGCAATGGTGTACAGTCTTGCTGACTGCTGGCTCCCCCTCAGAGCACATTCACACTGCCTGGTCCTACCCTTCACTTTTTAAGATTCAAGAAAGTAATATACAACAGACGATCATGAGGAGTTTTAGGGGCCGTCTTGCTTCCAGTGCCTTTAGCATCATTTTAAGTGGACTTTCAGAGGAAAGCTGCAGTCCCAGGATCTACTGTTTCCCCCAAAACCTAAAGAAAATGTCCATGGCACCTTAAGATTAATGAGACTTTGGCTTTGCACAGGGCTACGTGCATTTTAAAGTTTATGTGTTTATATCCACATGCATACACTGAATATGGTGTGACTTTCAGAAGTGAAGTAATTTATTCAGAAGAACAACTATGGTAGTGTGTGGTTAATAAGCCACTAAAAATCAAATACCAAAAATCATGGCATCAGCTATTTTACTGCATTTAGAAAAAATAAAAAAACCCCAACAACTAAACATTGTCAGGAATCTAAGCATGAAATGTCAGCTTTTCATATCTATTGGCATCACAACCATTTTTTCTAGTAATGAAATAAATGACGGTGGAATAAAAGTTTATCTATTAGCATCTATTAGTGTTTGGCAGACATCCATGCATATCCTGGAAGAGTTTCTCTAACTTTTTTTTAGCATGACAGATTGAAGTGTGAGTGCTCACCTGACATTTTTATTTAGAAAGCAAACACTCAGCTAAAACAAACTTTATGACTGTTGCAACAACAACAGTAAAAGAAAGATTACCTAGCTAGAAACTGGTACTTCATACTAAGCTCTCAGAAAAACACTAATAAGACTGTTCTATTAAAACCAGATACAATAGTTATAAAAAGGAACTATTAATAATTAATTTTGCCCAGTTTGTTCTAGAATACTGGCTAGAGATATTGTAAAGCAGCCAGAAAACTAGTAACTGTGCCAATTAACTTGCATTTCTCTCCAGTTTATGTGGAAACTGATACCCTGAAGCCAGTCAGATTAAATTTTTTAACGTTTGCGCTAGGTTCAAAATAAGTTGTGTATGGATGAACCTTTAATGACTTCATGAAAACAGAGTATCCAGCAGGTACTGCTCATAGAAAGAATTGATTTCTCTGGATCTAGGACAGGTTTGTAAAATCTAATGGAGATTTTATTTTTTTCCTTTTTGATTAGAGCTGCAGTTAAATGAAATGAAATGAAGACAGGTCTACCTCGTGTGCCAAGCAGTTGGCCTTTTATGTGCCTTGTTTAATGACAGTGAACGTGTCACTACTGGATTTTCAAGGTCCTCCGCTGTGAATTCTCACAGATGGCCCCGACCTGCCTTGTCATCACTCCATCACCTCCTATTCTGCAGCTCATCTCACCATGGGGCCAAGCACCAAGTGTCCTCTGCTGCCTGACACCGACAACTAGAGTCTGTGAGAGGAAATATCCTGCCGGTATTTACTAAATAATATCTTTAACAGAAATCTAGAGGAGACGCAGAAAAAAGATGAGACTTGTTCACTGCTAGGCCCATACTGCAATACTAACACCGGGAATCTTTCAAACACTTCACATTGGCCAGAGATCCAACGAGGCTGCTGTCTTTGACTGTGCTTAATACTTTATCGTTTGCTTGCTGATCACTAAAACACAAATGAGAAATGGGCTATCAAATATGTTCTACTCCATGTCAAAAGACTGACACTTTTATTTGTTCTGAAGTAGACCTCTCTAACCTACTAGTGAGAGAGAGTACTGAGATTTACCCCAAAAGGCTGTGCATTTATTCCACAGTATATCTTTAAAGCAAGAGGGAATATTTTGGTAGAATCGGGAAAGCTCCTAAAAGCACTTTCACTTGCTATTCTGCTATGGAATTTTTCCTGCTACAAATGAGTAGTGTCACTTGCTTTTTATATCAAGTCACGCGTTCTGTGTTTTTTAATTGATCCAAGTTTGCACGTAATAACTAAAATGTAGCACTCTGATTTAAACACTGCTTATTTTATTTTTAGAGCAGCAACTCTTCTAAATGTGTGTTCAACCAAAATGCCACAGGGCAGTTGTTTTATGCACAGGAAAAATTCATTTATTGTAATGCTGAACCTTATGGACTGATGGTGTTAATATTTATTTAGGACTAGACTAAACCTTCTGCCCTGTTTATGTGATAGCACATAGTTTCATCACCTCAAGAGAAATAAGCTGTGTTAGTCCCTGACCAGATGTGGATTATCCACTCTACCCCTCCCGCTGGCTCTGTTGTAGCAATGTTTCTAAGTCACAACCAGAGTTCACTATTCCCTACAAATATTTGAGGATAAATTGAGAAATCATGAAGTAGGTCCACAAAGAGACTTAGGCAATACTTCTAATATTGACTTATAGTCATTTCACCTTTGTTTTGGGAACACTGCTCCAGAAACTGAAGGTAGTGCTGAATTAGGAACCTCACAGTGGGTTCATCGTATTGAATATTGGTATCTATGTTAGGAGGTGTCTTGACTCTACAGTTAGCAGAGAATTAACCAATACCATTCATGAAGTCTCATGTGTGATTCACATCAGTAAACCAAATGCTGACATATAGAATCATAGAATCATAGAATTTTAGGGTTGGAAGGGACCACTAGTGGTCATCTAGTCCAACCCCCCTGCAGTGAGCAGGGACACTGCTAACTAGATCAGATTGCTCAGAGCCCCATCCAACCTGGCCTTGAATGTTCCCAGGGATGGGAATATAGTCAGGTGAACCAAAGGTTCATATATTGATTATTTTTAGACTATAAATGAAGCCAACACCACTAACTGTGACACAGACACCTCCATTATTGACAGGTGAGATGAACCTTCCATCCCTCAAATTTCTTCATAGTTTGTGGACAGAATTTGAGAATAAAAATCACAACAGTCAGTAAGGTAAGTAAAAGCATGGGAATACATAAATTACTCAAAAGAAAGATGGATGCATCTGAAAAAACAGTCTTTTGAAGCTGATCGCTGGCCTGCATTCCTGATTTAGGTGCTGATACGCCCAGCCCTGAGTCATCTCTTGGCTTGACCCATCATTTTCCCTGACTCTGCAAGTTGCTTGATCTTAACTTCTTAACTTCTACCTTAAAAAAAGTTCTTTTGAAAGATTTCTTTTTTTTTTTTGCCACTGCCAGAAATACAATATTGAGACTTCTTAAAAATGCATTTCTCAGAAATAACTGATGCCACAGTACGTTCTTTGCAATGCCCTAATTCACACAAATCGAAGCAATAGTGTACACAGTTAAGCATGACTGATTTTCTGCTCATTACTGATCATTTATAAATTTTTTGCCAAAGGGACTCTGCAGTTGCAGGTTTTACTGCACTCTCTACTGTAAAAAAATTAAATGGTTATGAAACTCTCAAGTTATTAATTGACAAAAGTAGCAATGTTTTCAGATTGTGTTTGGCCTTGCTCTAAATCTAAAAATACTGTGTGTTGTTTTTCTTTTTTTTAAGTACCCCATCTGAAAGTTTGTATTTGATGTAGTCAAAATTTACTGTGAGTTGGAAAATATATAAAATTGAGAAAATATTTAATTTAAAGGATTAACAACTGCTATAAACATAACCAGTAACGTGTAACCCTCTAAGATGCTTAAACAGCTTGGTCCATTTAAGGATCTAAATGTTTGGTTGCCTATAGGAAAAGCATTGAAAATATTGAAGTATCTAGAGTCTACAAAATAGAAAGTCTTGTAAAAACAGGTTTTTATTTATGCACATAGAATTTCTGAACCAGAAACACTGAAATAACAGCCTTTCTACTTTCTTGTATTTTTCATTCCAGCCCCAGATAAAACCAAATAATATTAAGCAGAAAGGAGTGAACTACAAGAATTTATTCAAATTCTCAAAAAGAAGTTTGACTAGACATTTTGAGTGCATTTTTAATCCAGTTTTAATTTTAATACAGTGCTATCCAATCTCTTTACCTACTGTGCTATTAGCATTGTTAGTAGTAAAATAAATAACTCCTTTTTGTTCTGTAATATTTTGCAATGTATTTTAGTCTGTTTGTAAGAATACAAACCAGAAGGTGTTAAATTGTTGGTATTTCCAAATAAGTACCAAAATTATTATTAATTTTGTTCTCTTACAGCAGTCATGCAAATATGCTGTGTACTTTTTTGAAGGCTTTCACACCTTACTTATGGCTTTGTCATTCATGAGTCTTATGAAATGTTATTTATCTGGTGAAATGTAAGCAGCAATGATCAAACGATGGCTAGTTAAATTGCAAAACATGAGACCTGAATGTCTGAATCAAGATCAATTGCATTTGAAAAAAATAGCACTAACTACCCCTGGAACCAAGTGACTTCAGTCAATAGGCCTGATTTAAATTATCATCTCCCTAATGCATGCTTAACATTTCCAAAAAACCATCGTAACCTCATGAGCTCCTGAGTTGCAGAGTTAAACAAAAGCCAAAAGATTAAAAAGCAACCACATTTCCATTCACAGTCTAGCTTGTGCTCATGTACATGGGAATGCCAGCAAACCGCCTCCACATGGTGTGAAGTTCCACCTAATATTTGTAATATTAAATATAATGCTGTCCACAGAAAACCATAACACTGAAGTGTGGGCAGAAAGAAGGAAGAGAGAGACAGATTCATATATGTATGTACAGATTATAAAGTGTATGTCAAAAATACATTTATTTCACACCATCGTCAACACTGACATTATAGGTTCTTTTGACACTGAAGAAGCATAGAACTTTGAATTTTATTTCTGATTTTACATGCCATTAACTATGGCAAGCACTTGTTGCAGCTCTATTCCTCCAGTATAAAACTGGGGTAATTGCATATCTATGCCCTGAAGATTTTTTTAATGACTTTCAGAGAGCTTTTAATCTTGTATGGCACATAATTGCTAAAGACGTACAAAACCCTATAATGCTGTATCGTTGCTTGACAAAGTATTTGAAATTTTCTCCAAATAGTAGGGCCAGTTATAATCAGTTTGTATGTTTGGATATAATTTAAAGGATGTCACCAAATACGAACTGCCTCAGAAAAAGAAATACCAAATAACACCACCTGTAAAATCTATAAAGAAAATGCTTATTAAATACGGGTCACAGTTTGGGAATTATTTATGAACTTCACCAGCTAAAGTAGCAACATCTTGACCAGACAGCTCCACAGCTTTTACAGTACTGATTGAGCACTGTGGCTTTTCTCTCAAAAACTTTTTTCTAACTTATTCCTCTCCCCTTAATAAGCAAAAGGTCAGGTAATAATCCGAACCAGGCTAAAGCAAGAAAACATCAGCAACAAAAATCAGACATAAATCAGAATGCTAGGTAGCGTTTAGATATTTTGAGGTATTTTTCAAGCTATATTTGAAGTACAGTAGCAAACTATCAATCAAAATAAATGACGAAGAAACCAACAGAGATTCTAGAGACTGATGATGCTAAGAGTGTTCCCTAGTGTTTATCACAACAATACACCTGTCTGACAGTATCTAGCAGACAATCACTAATAGATTTCATCACACATCAACACCGAAGTACGTATAGTGTTCAGAGAACACATACAACAGAAAAGAATAGAAAAACAACCTTTCAATATTCTGGAAGTCCTTGGCCAAAATAACAATTATCTCCAGTGAAATACTCCAGGTAACTGAAATTTCCTGCCACACTTAAAGACAGATGACAAAGTTCACACGAAGTCATCAAATTCCACTAACTTTATTAATCGAGACATCAAATAAATCAAAATAGATTTTAACACCAAGTAACAAGTTAGTATCTAGAGGAAGTCTGACATGTAAGGGGCAGCTGCAATTCAACCCGGTACTTTGTAGGATAGTTTCAAACGTCTTTATTAGTATCACACGGAAAGCCGGACCGCTTTCCAGCAAGAGAAAATGTCCTATTTGGGAAACAATGAATAACCTTCGTGCAGACATTTGTCAGGTCTGTAACCCTGCACATTCGAAACCCCACAGCTGAAGCCCATCTTTTGTCACTTACTTAACACTGTATTCCACAAAACAAATACAAGGAAATGAGAAAACAAGTAAATATTTACTCACCAGCCTTCTCCTTCTCTGAAATAATCGGCATAGCCTGAAAGAAACAAAATAAATGATACCACTATTAAAAAAATAAGAATATTAGGGAAACATTATAAAATCTTAAGGTAGATTTTATAGGTGTCCAGAAATCCTGGAAAACCGAGGTCTCGCTGTGTTAAGTGCTTTGGAGAGAAACATAGAATTCCCATTTGAGTGGCTTCACTCTATTATGAAACAAATTGCTGTTAAAGAAAAAAAAGACAAGGAGAGAAGGGAGGAGATGGAGTTAATAAGATATTTCTTCCAATGATTGAATTTTGAAACAAACATCCTAGAATACATGCCCACAACATTCCACTGGGAAATTACTAAATAATTCTGAAGGCGTGAAGACAAAAACTATGTGGCTGAAGATGAGACTAAAATGCCAAATTTTTCTTCTGCAGAACTCAAGTAGAGTTCTGCCATTGACTCCATATAATTAGGACTTGGGATCAAATGTATGTTGTTCTATAACAAACCAATTTCTTACTTTTTATATAATTTTTCAGAGAAATGCAATAGAAGTGTTTTCATGTTGGCTGCAATTGGTTTTGGACTTGGAAAATTGGTTTTTTGCAATGGATGTAAAAATCTTTCATAATATGCTTTTCTTTCAGACTAATGCAGAAGTACTTTCTGAGATTTTTTTTCCTAAAATACCTAGGTTATAGATTGAATGAATTATAAAATGGAATGTACATGGTATACATATAAACAAAATTAAAGAATGTGCAGATATAATAAAGGTAAGAAAGGCTGGATGAGAAATCAGATTGGGCATGAAATGTACGCAGAACTGCCATGTGGGTTAAGGTATCAATTTTACATCCCTTTCACTCATGTCAGTCTAGCCTTTGCTCAGCAGATTTTCCTGCTGCAGGTTTCATGGAAAAAGAAAGAAGGGAGTGATGGACAGAAATCCCAAACCAGCCAGTTTAAGACTTTTTATAGAGTTCCTGAAATACACTTTGAAATCTTCATTTCAGGATTTGATATGTGCTGTTATATAAAATAGTAGTTTATAGAATTTCCTGGATGATGTTTTGTACAAAATTTCATATATAACGTGTCTTAGACAATACGTATTAACAAATACTTCACAAATTGATAATAGCCGTAAGACCTAAGTGGTTACACTGGCTAAGAAAAATAAGAAAAGAAGAAAGAAAACCCCAGGCATCCTTTAAGGTAAGCTTAAAGACAATGTTGAGATGACTGGAGAATGTCAGCATAGAAATCATAAGCTGTGTCATGGAAGAGACAGCAGTTTGATGGGGATAGCCTCTGTAAGGTCTAAAATGCAAGACCAAGGTGAGAAGCTGTGATTCAGTGGACTGGGGGGGAAGCAGTTACAGGACTCAATGACAGAATGACAAGAAGATAATTTCTCTGGTGGCTTTATGACAGACTTAGATAGACTTTAATAATGTTGTCTGCAACTGCAATGCAAGTCACTGGTAGTGAACCGTTCTGAATCAGCTCCTATCATAATTCATATCAGCATGCAGGTTGGTTTTTTCACATGAGCATATCAGATTTTAAAACATTGTTAATCTTGCCATTTGTCACTTCAAGTTATTTCCTGGAAATATACAATATTTCTAATTCATGATCACTAAAACATGTTGATTTACAGCCAAACATGAATTTTAGTAAATTTGTTAGATGCTAGTCCTAACGGTTGTTAGAGTTGTTTAGCGGGTTTGGCTCAGGTAAAAAGCTGTAGCTGGAAACACAAAGAACCATAATGCTCAGGACAGACATGTAAATCACAAAATTAGTACTTCTGTTAACTAGGATGAAGAAGCACTGTAAGTTCCAGACAATTTAAAGGTAGAGTGAGGTTTGCAGATAGAAGTACTTCCTATATTCCTACAGCAATCTCGCAGCAATTCGTTAAGATGCTAGAGAAACCGATGTGGATTATACAATCTACCAGAAGTAAGAATTCTAAAATCAAGTCAGGTGCATGGAAAAAAAAAAAATCTTACTAGAGTATTCAGATAAAGAAATATATTCAAAATGATAGCACCACGAAGTATGTAAGTTTTCCTAGAATAATTAGGAGGACCTCATGCAGTGGTGACTACCTGTCACCATCGTTTGTCACTACTCCAAGTTCTCCATAGTGCATTATATAAAGACAGAGATTTCTTTTTATGGCCTCACTTTTCTACCTGATATCAGACTTAGCCCACTTTTTCAGCAAAACGTGGTTCCATTCCCTTCATGTGCTTAGAAGAACTAATTTTATCTGATTTGGTCTTATTTATTAACTGCACTGAGAATCAAATATTTTCTCAAATTCATGTGAATCCAAGTAAAAAAAAAAAAAAAGAAAGAAGAAATTATCTCTAAAAAAGCCCTTATAATAACATCAAATTAATGATAGTAGAATCTTTTCTTTAGAACAGAATAGGAAGCATATTTTTTTCCAAAGAATATCAATATTCTTCTCATTGGAAAGACTGCAAATAACATGAATATTTAGTCAGAACATGGTACTGTGGCATACTTATAAATTCTGAATCCATTATAAGAGTTACAAAAGATGTTTTCCTTAAAATGATGTTTATAAACAAGCAAGTCTTACTCATTAATTCTTTATAATTTAAGGAGAACTCATATATATAATCTCATACTTTTAGTCAAAGGTTTAGATTCACTTAGTTTACAGAAAACTTGTAAATCTTCCTATTTTATTAAAATATATAGCAAATGTGAAGTCCCTGATTAAAAAACCAAATCAAACCAAGAAACACCCGCAAAAGCTACCCTCTTTATCCACAAAGTACAAAGCCATCTTGGAGGATGCTTTCAAATACATCTGTTTTCTAAACAGAGTGCAATTGTGCTGAATCAAGATGTAAAATGAGCTAAAAATTCTGTCAGAACATTCTATTGGTGCTTAAATGCTGAGGGAAAAAAAATCCTAAATGAACATAGTATTTCTTGATAATTTAAAATAAAGTAAACCATGAACGAATCTTGTTCAACAAGATCTCAGACAGCCCTACTATTGGTTTAGTTTTTTGTTAATACAGCTACACATACTGCTTACATGTTGCCCAGTGGGAAAACATGATTGTTACTTATGAGAAATGCTCTCATCTCCAGTACAGTTCTGAATTCACTGGAGACCTTCTTCCAACGAGTTCCATATGTTCCAAATGAATTGCATTCCCAGGAAGTGATTTAACATTTCTGGCAATGGAGCAATTAAACCGGATTTTCCTGCTTGGCCAGATGGGTTCACTGTAACTTCACATTATTTTTCACTCTCCTCACAGAACTAAAGAGCTGGGCTAACAATTTCCACATGATCTGGTCACATGTGTTTTTAAAAAAGGCAGGCACACGCCCTTTTTACGCCCTCTTCACAGATTTCAACAAACACTCCCCAAAGTCAGCCCCCTCTCTCTGTTTTTAATAGCATGTGCTCTTTGCAGCATCAAGAAAGAAAAGTGGGGGAGAGGGGGGGGAAAGGAAATCCCTATCAGACCTTTGCTGAAATATACTCAGGATTTTATTTTAAATTAGGGAATGTGATTTTTAAACTATGAAAATCTTACTTGAAATGTCATATTGAAAATTTTTGTATGCATCCTTTCTGTATTTCAACTGATTCCTTGTAAATATGTCTACAAATATGACTGTAAAGTGTATGTACAACACTATATTGGGCAGTTTTCTTTAAAGTTGCAGCTGCCTTGCTCAGATAGAGATGATTACCAGTAATACTGGGTTAAATCTCTTGCCTAGAAAGGTTGGACAAGATGATCCTTGAAGTCCCTTCCAACCTGGTATTCTATGATAAATAACCACTTCCTTTGAATTTCATTAAAAAGCTGTCTTCCAGCAAGAAAGAAAATGCTGGAAAATTCTGGTAAATCAAAACTTAAAATTGTTGCACAAATGAAGTTTTGTTTTACCAAAGCCAAATTACCTATTTTTTTCTGAACTTTTAAGAATATTTTAACAGGAAAGAAGAGTAAATATCTAAAAATAGCCCATAATTTCAAATTTCAGCAAACATTCCTTTTGGGCATGTGCAGTTCTTCACTCTGAAAGAGGAAAGAAAGAATCCCTCCCTACTCCCCAGATTAGCTGCCTTCCACGACAGGGTCAAAATTCACATATTTCATCCCTGAGCTGGGCTAAAAAATTAGCCCTGTAGCTTTCCAGATTAGAAGTGGTATAGTCAGTCGGGGTGTGCAGCATCTCGGTGATGAAAGGGGGAGGCATTCATTATCTGCAGAGAAGACAGCGCACCTTCGGGAGCAGCGGCAAGGGTATGCTGAGTGGCAAGGCTGCCATTGCAAAAAAGCCGAGGTACATCCAGTCTGACCTGAACACAACTTGGCTCTCCCTTAACTGTAGTGCAAAGCTTTTTTTTTTTTTTTTTTAATACTGATTCCAAACCTGTAGCCAAAGCCATTATGAATAAAATTAAAGCAGCTATCTTTTTGTTTCCTTGCACTCACAGTACATGAACAGCTCTATCATGACTGATTCATCTGCAAAGGGCTACAACAGATGGCAGAGTTTTGTATAAACCAGCAAAGTTACTGTAGAAGAGCCATGTAACGTACAACTTCTGAAATAAGGATCTAGTGACATCTATTTATTTTTGTAGTATCCGATAAACCAACTGGAGTGAGTCTATATTTCAGTTTTGCAAACAAGATACAGCATCTTTATGTTATGGCTGCTAAATCCACACTTTTCCCACAGAATAACACCTCCGGGTTTTTTTTTTGTTGGATTACAGAAGATAAAGTGCATTTGGCTTTACGTGAACCACATTTTCTGTGCTGCCATCCAACCAGGGTGGATATTCTATAAAGCCCTTCCGTCACAGAAGGCTGTCAGCTGTCCAGCCTTTTTTTCAGGTATGTGTTTGAATAGACATGCTGCGAAATTTCCTTGCTAATGATCTGATACATCTGGATTTTCAAGCATTTCTCTAGAATTTTGCCTGTGGAGATAATATCTTCTACTGTCCAGCATGAAAGTAAAACTCCAGGACAAACATTAGCATACTGGGTTGTGCCTAGAAAGGCCTTCATAAGTGTGAGCAGGTAACTGCTGTTGAGCTCAAGCTGTTGTAAATCCCCCACCTTATTTTTGGAAGTGCTTTTATAGTAATCACCTTTTATTC
>NW_009260268.1:8738952-8755304 GCF_000687185.1 Egretta garzetta | reverse complement strand
CCTGCTGTTAAAAGTCAGGGTCTAAATTCACACCTTAGAGGATGCTTCTTTTATGCATTTTTAGTAAGAATTGTGTTTTTCACTGAAATGATTTACTACAAGACCATATCCATATTCCTATTCTAAAAACCTGCAAGCTTCACATCACATTAAAGAGCAGAAGAGACCAATCTCCAAATCTTGTAAACATAAAAATGAATGTTATATTTAGTTTTAAAATAGGATCATTGACTTTAAGACCAGAAAAAACTATGTAGATCAAAATATATCTCTGTTGTCTTCTTTCTACTCAAGTGATCAAAACAGACAAAAATCTAAGCTCCTCCAAAGAAGAGCAATCTACTGAGCTTCTGATAAGAGAGAAGGGAGGTAATATCAACACAATATACAATTACCAAGGAAGGACTCATGAACCGAATGACAGAGAACTCTCTATTACAGTAAACAAGGGCAATCTTGTACCTGAAAACTGAGGTGAACCATGTTCAGACAGAAAACAACTTTTAAGCATTATATAAGTTCTCAAACAATTTGCGTTCTGTATTATCTGGAGTCCTTAACTAGGCATTTTATTTTGTTTAGAAGGTATGCTCTAGGTTTCTGAATTTAGATAAGTAGTAGTTAAATTTAACTGGGTTATTATGGAAGAAAAACATCCACAATCACTCAGATGGTTTGAAATTAAAGAAATACTGCAGTACATAACTAGGAATTTCCTCAGTTATATCCCCATTACAACAAAATATTGAATGAATATCTCTGCCAGAAAATTCTATTTTTTTTAAACCAAAGCATGTAGTATAAGTGAATCAGATTAAGAGAACAGACAGATAGAAAACCTTTACTGAAAAACTAATTAATTTAGCAAAATCTTTTGGTATTAATATTGAACAGAAATAATAGCAATAATGTAGAAGAAAACCCAAGAATGAGTTATTTATCATTCAGAATTATTTATAAAACATTATCTTATTAAACTTACAAGTTTTTAAAGTAAGTTTTCAGTTCTCCACAGTTTTAACAATTTTGATTTTTTCATTTTTTTTTTGAAAGAGAAAAAACAAAACAGTCACCTTTTAGGACAGACCAGCATCAGAAGGGGAATTTAGCAAGGTCTTTCTTCTTTGTGGTCTTTCATTTTACTAAAGATTGCAAGTACTAGAGGAGTAGAAGGCAATTAAAATCTATCCAACTATAAAGCTGCATCAATTAACTCAATTTTAAAGAGCAATTAACATCACATTCAGAGGTCTCTGACTAGATTTGTGAGAACACTATGAATTTAGTTCTAGTGGAAGCACAAAGCTGTGAGCTTGCCTGCATATGTTCTCCTCCAGTCAGTTGTATGCCTTTCCCCAAATACTTTGTTTTCTGACTAGATATTTCTGTTTGCTTGAGCCTCGTTATGCCACTGAGGTCATGCACAGAGACCTCTTCCAGTTTGTGCTGGATGGCTGGCAGTTCTCCTTCCACGAGACGCTTGCCAAGAAGCTGCACTTGGGGTGGTCTGGTAACTTCCTGCGTATTCGTCATTCTGCTGGCATAGTGTGACTCTTGCTGTATTGGAAGTGCAAAACAAAGATATAGGATAATGTTCTTGTGCTCTGTTTGGCATTACTATGGACTTTCCATAGATCAGAGTAAGCTCCCAGTGCTCTCAAATCTGTCAGGACCGCATACAGATGCTTTATGTGACAGATAAGACAACAGCCTGTCTGCGGCTTGTCCAGACCATTAAGTAGAATTTGGCCATAACATAGAATTAAGTCCTTTCTCTTTAGGGATGCTAAAGTCTTCAGAGCAGCAGCTGCAAGTTCCTAAATGCCCTGAGTGTTACCATCACACATTTTGTGAAACATAATTATGATTTTTTTTCAATTAGAAATTGTTACACCTCATCTTATTTACATATCAGGAATAAAAACAAATATGTAAAATGAACATGTTTTTGATACTTCCCAGGAGTTCCCCAGATAAGGAACTGTGTTTCCACTTGAACTGCTCTTCAGTTACTGCAGTGGATATACAGTACTTGAAAGAGAGGTCAGTTAAATTTTAGTTTAATGTTAAGAAACATTTATATAGCTTTTGGTAATAACAAAACCTGTGCTTCCTTCAGTTCCACCAAACATATGTATCTCTTCCCTAAAGAAAACATAGCTTTAATGTTAACACCAAAGCTGAGATGTGACACACTACCTCTAGAACTGGAGCAGCCCCAAGAGTGCTCATGCTTTTCATCAATCACCAGAGGTTCTATTAGGGTTCATTTACACATAGAGAGCTTTTTCCCAAGCTCAGAAGTCATTTGTTTAGCTAATGTTTATCTTATAAAACCTTTTACAATAACAAACACATCAATAAACCCTGAAACATCAGCAAAGCTGAACTACTTGGGAACCAGAGGGCACCCAGCTCTATAAGGCAGCAGTAAAAGATAATTAAAGGCTCATGTTTCCCATTTGTTTCAACATCATGTAATGTCTACAAATGTGATTTTGCCTTAAAGCCCTTAAATCTGGGGAATGCTTCCACACAGCTGACAGGAATCCCAGGTGATTTCAGTCTTTTCTCATCTCTATACATATAAAACTTACAACCTTACAATAAGTCCATGTTTCATGTAAATAAAAAATTCTTTCAATCATATGATGATAGAAAGTAAGATTTGTTACATGATGACTCTAAGTTGCCAAATAAGTTTGAGCACTTGGAGAGTAAAAGAGGAAATTAAAACCAAAAAAATCACATTTTTTTTCCTCAAAGAAAGCAGAGGAGCCCTTTGCCCTTCATCCTATGAAAATCAAGTTACTTTTACTAATTTTGAAGGGTGCAGACATAAAAATCAGGAAGCTCATCTCATTGCTGCAAGCGCCAGAATCTACCACAGTGCAGAAGCTACATGTTCATGAGCTAACTGGGAAAAGGTTAGCAAGACAAATCATCAGATATGTAAATGAGCATCCTGATTCTAATGAACTTGCTGTGAGGTCAGCCCAAATCCAATGGTTGATCGCTATCTACATTTTTGAATTCCACTAATGTTAGCCTCCTGAATTCAGATCTCACAGAGGTTAGCAGCAATAAAATCATATTTGAGTTTCTTGAATATTATTTATGAAGGATTGGTATTTATGCTGGTTTAGGAAGACCTCACTGTGTTCAGCTTTCTGTTCTGAAAAGGAAAATCAAGTGTAGAGCACTTCAGCAACTTATTGACACCTACTGGGAGGGCAGCAGCCATTGGCAACTACTCATACTCTCATCCTGTGTGAGTTTGCTCTCTTGAATCTCTGCAGGTAACCCCAGCTGGCTGCTCTTCCCATTGCTAGCAGCAGCAGGCTGTCGTAACTGTTGAGAGTTCTCTCCCTCTCTCAAAATAAAAAAAGCAAACCCCAAGAAACTAATTTTAAAAACCTGGTATGTATGTTTTGGCACAAATCTTTATGCTCCCAGTCTCATGTGAATTCAGTCACTGTGATATTACATTTGTTGGACCAGGTGGGAAAGGATCAAAAGCAGATCCCTAGGGAGGCTCTTGATCTTGAGCTTTACCCAAGCATAGAAGAATAAATTACTACAAAAGCTACATCTCTTCTATAATCATGAAATGTTTACTTTCTGCACAGCATCATAGGTCTTTGCTCAGGAAGCGGAAGAGTCACATAATAGCAATGCTAATCATGAGATGATAGAGAGAGGAGGGAGGTAGAATTCCAGATAGAATCAGTGACAGGTTTGGGAGAGTCAGTGGGGTGTTTTATTGTGGTAAAAAGTCCATCTAACTTTAGAAGGTAGCAGGGGTGATCATAGGAGAGTAAGTACCAATTTTCAGTAAGTTATCACCAAGTCAGCTAGATATGACAATTACCATCTTTCTTCTTGGTTTACTAAAACATAAAGCAAAATAGATTAACATAAACCACCTAATTTGCTTTCACAAGGAGAAGACAAATGGCAAGGAGCAGAGGCACACAACAAGACAGTAGCTTTGTCTTGGGTAGGAGGAGGAGGTAGAAAGGAGGGGAATAAACACTAAAATATGCTATCTGTGTCTTGTTTGGTTATTTGACCATATTCTTGGAATCTCAGTTTGTTCGTGCTCCAACATATATGTGTGGTGAGTGTGAGCTTAAAAATCACTAAATACTGCTATTGTGACCTTACTAAGTCAGTATTTCTCCAGGTCATCCAAGAGAAAGAGCTGAAATGAGATGAGTTATTTTGAGTGCTTTCTCCGTACAGTGTGCTAACCTTTAAGCACTTGTCAAGGTTGTGGGTGACAGATAGAGGCAGTAAAACAAGAAGACATCTTTTGGGTGAAAAAGTAAGAAAACTTGCTGTTCAGTTCATTCAAGAAGTGCTGTTTCTTACAAGATAATTAATTAAAAAAAAGTAGGAAAGATATTGCTTATATGAAAAACAATACATTTTTTTTCTGAAAGAGAGAAAAAAGAAATAAAATTATGTAGCAAGTAAAACTGAAAAGATTCCTTGTCACTGGGAAAAGAAACAGGAGCTTTATCTCCTAAAAGAGCCTAAGGAAATGATGCAAAGTATGTTTTTTAATCCAAATATAACAATGAAAGTTTTAAAAAATTCTCCAAGCCCTTGAAAAATCTCTTCAGAAAACAAAATATTCATCTGCACAGCTGTTTTATGCTATAATGCTTATAACCAAATACCCCCTTTTTTTTTGTTTGAGAAAAACCCCCCAATAATAACAATTACTTTAATATCTAAAACTCTGGTGAAACTGAGTATCAGATTTCCTTTGCTCGTATAACCAAAAGCTTGGTTCCTCTGGTACATTTAATAAACTAGAGAAATACATATCTCATCGCCATATAGTTTCCTCAGCTGGAATTATTACCAGTAAGAAAGAGCCCTACTCCAGGTCTGTGACATGACCAATTCCTATTACATTTCTGTAGGGTCTTGCAAGTCCTTGCTCAACTCAGTAATGCCTGCGTTAACATTTCATAGTCCATGGACAGACACCGGCACAGGCAACAGACACGCTCCACACCTTCCATCTCTGTGCAGCAATCCCATTTTATTCCCAGGTACTATCTGTCATAGAATCATAGAATGTTTTGGGTTGGAAGGGACCCCTAGAGGTCATCTAGTCCAACCCCCCTGCAGTGAGCAGGGACACCATTAACTAGATCAGGTTGCTCAGAGCCCCGTCCAACCTGGTCTTGTTAGGATCTTTGATGTCATAAAAATCCAGAAACCAATAGAAGTACTTATACATCTGGAAAGTTTCGCTCATGCTGCCGACATATTTTAAAAGCCTGGGAGGAAGGAGAGGTGTCTTGCAATTGACTATAGGGGACTCTGGGTTCCATTCACCACCTTAAAGGTGAACATCTGCAGGTTAAAGTTAGGATGAGCTTACTGCATGGTTAAGATGACAGGCTAAGTTATTACTCTTCTTAGAGCAAGACCACTGGGGATAGTCATGGTCTGGTATTAGAAACAGAATACTGGTTGCACAATCCTTGTGCCAGTTACAAATATTACAAACACCTCATTTTTCTCATCTTTAAAATGTAAATAATAATGCTTTACCATTAAGTGGCATATTTGGGGGCTTTCAAGTGGCTAGGAAAAAAATTCCGCGAAGTACTCTGTTCTATGATAAACTTCTCTATGCATTATGTCTAAAAGTGTAGTATATTACAAGATTAACACATAACAAATCAATTAATCTTAACTTTTGAATGTATACACATTTTTTTCTTACAATTACTGATTTTTTTACTGTAAGTCATCCAGCATGCTGTGTATTTCTGTGGCTTGCATTCTGATATCAAAATATTTTCCATTGAGAAATTCCATATTTTGGTCCATTTGTTTCTAAGATTTTGATTGTTAGAATCAGTGGGTGTTAAAGCAGACATAGCTCCTTACATCATAAAAATAACATTGCATTTTAATTAACAGGTATAATAATATTCTATTCAAACAATGGGTAATCATAACTGTTGAAGGATACGCCCTGTCTGAAAAATCTTTACTTTATAAACTCCTTTTATAGGACCTCAAAAGTTGCAGATATTGAATATTGCCATTCATTTATCTAACATAAGTTCCAAAGATTACTACATTCTATAGATGTTATATTTCTAATTAATGGAAAAAATAAATTGTTATTGGTACAGACCATAATTCTGCTAAAGTCAGTAGGAACTTTGCCAATTACTCCAGTAAGAAAAGGCTCTAGGGGACGCTGCCTGACTCATAATCTTCCTGTCTATGCTGCGTCCATTTCCTTGTTAATGACAGAGTTCTGTGTGTGCGTATATGGATATACATAAAAGACAATAATTAAAAGCCAAGATTTATATCAAACTTTATATTAAATGCTGCATTTACTATGAAGACAGCCCTTTTAAGGTCCTTCCTTTTTGAGAAGGTCTAAGATTAGTTTTCTTTCACTTTATTTATTTATTTTTTTTCTGAATTTTATATTTGGTTTCTGCAGGCACTAAGCAAAGAACTATCTCATCGACGTCTGTGTTCCCACGCTGTTCCCATGGAAAGCTCACTCAGGCTTGCAGACAGATGCACTGCAGAACCTGAGATTAGCACATGGGTCCAATTCTGTGAAGTGCTGGGCATTTTCTATATTTCCCCCGGATCATGCCCTAATACAGTTTCTTTCTGATTTGTTCCAAATTTCCCAAACTCTGTGTGGCATATTACAAAAATCTAATTCATGGTTTCTAAACTTTCAAAACTTTCCAGAGGGAAAAAACACACAAGAGTCCAAGTACAGTCTCGGCTTTTGTGCTAATACAAGTCCCCTGAGGAGAGTTTAAATTATTCCATATTTTAGTTGAGTGACCATTACAAGTATGAAACATTTTCTGCAAAAAAACTTTTGACTGAATCTTATGTTCACACTCAACTCTCCTAGAACCACTATTTCACAAGCATTAAAAAATATTCCTGAACATTAATGATAGTGCAAAGAATTCTAGAAAGCCACAAATCCCATTTCACTGCATGAAAAGAGTAGGTGTTTTTTGAAAGCAGAAAGCCTGCAGACTGGCAAAGTAGATTTCTGACAAAATAGCTTTATTTCATATGAAAAAGGTTTTGTGAAAAGAATTATGTGAATAGGATAAATATAATATTTTAAATCCTCTCACATTAGTCCCTAGTTTTGTATGTAAATTTAAATTACAGAGTTGCCACAGGAAGGGTAGATGTCTTTTTTTTTTTTTTTCAAGAGGATTTCGTTCTTGTGTCTTGGCAGCAAAATAAGTAGAAATATGGCTTAGTGAAAATAAACCACCCAACGGATACAAAACCCAACAACGTTGTACCAATCCTTCTACCAGTGCCTGTTTTTCATTGGAAAGAATAGAAGAATGCACTACCCTTGACCACCCATGTACTTTAGACCTTCCAAACTCAGTGTTTGCATGCTGAACTCAGTGAGGAAGGCACAGGCTGTGTATGAAGCAAGTCGCAAAAACTTGCTATGTCTCTCAAGACAGAGGTATAGAATGAAAGTTCTATTTTATATTTGCCTGTGTTTTAAGAATAAATGTGGTGATAGTAGGGGAGGGTGCTCATCACCTTGCAGCTGCTGAAAGAGAAAATCCTTTAGTAGTTAGTACCAAAGAGAGTGAGAGAAAGAAATAACCCAACCTACAGATAAATTAGATCAAGATTTTTCAGTCTGCCTTTTTAATGCTATTTTCTCTGTTATTTTGTACTTCTAGTCTAGTCAAAATCTAGACCATTCTGATTCACTTTTCATACTCCCCGATATCTGGGCTTAGCATAATTTAGAAACAGAGAAACAGCCAGAAGCGAGGACCTGACAGGCTAGGGACTATTTAGAGGAGCTGGATGTATTCCAACCTGTGAGGCTAAATGAAGTCTACCACGCATGCTGAAAGAGATGGCTGATGTGATTGCAGGGCCAACTAACATCTGTGAAAACTCACGACAACCGTGGGGTGTCCCTAACGGCTGGAGAAAGGCTTACACCCATCTTCAAAAGAGGCAAAGAGGCAACGATCTCTAAGCTTGTCAGCTCACCTCAGTCCAGGGAAAGATCATGGAGCACACCTTGGAATCCATTTCCAAAGTTATGAGTGACAGCAGGCAATCAGGAGTAATCAACATTCCTTTACTAAGAGCAAATCATCCTTGACCAACCTGATTTGCCTTCCAAGATATAAACACTGGCTACACGGACAAGAAGAGAGCAGTGAATATAGTATAGCTTAAATTTAGTGAGACTCCATACACTATTTCCCAAAGCAGTCTCATTTGGAGGCTGAGAAAGTATGTGCTGGAAGAGCAGACAGTGAGATGGGTTGAAAACTGGCTGGACTGGCATTGTTCAAAACTGTCTTCAGTTAGGGTGTCTAGTTCAAAACCAGCTTATCTCTTAGAGTTTTTAGAATTAGGACAGAACTCATTTTTTCTGAGTTCCTGATGGCATTTAGATGCGTCTTTTAGATGGAGGACAAAATGTTTGAGAAGATAATGCCAAACATTGCTGAACACAGAAGAGCAGCGCCGCACTCAGTCTTAAGAAAAGATGAAATTCTGTGCGAACTAGAATCAATGAGGTTTCAGGGAGTCCCCAGAATGACAAAGGATTGCAATGCTGACACATAGGGAACTTGTGGAAGCTGAAATACCTCCTACTATGTGTACTGAGCTTGGTTTATAGAACTATGAAATGTAAGAATTTCTTGTGAGACATCAAAGAAAGGCATAAATTCAAACTTGAAATCCAAGCAGGAAAAAGATGTTGGCTTAAAGCATACCCTTACAGGTGCTGCAGCTATATGACAGATTGTCTTGAAATGCTTTCCACAGACATCAAGAAAACAAGTAAAGGCAGCAGGAGGAGATGGTGTTGCCATAAGCAGTAATAAGAAATTTTCATTTCCAAGTGGTCTGAGCAAACTCAATCTATGTTTGTGAGAATGTGACAGCATTTACAAGTGCACATAGCTTCAAAGCGACATTCGAACAGGACTAAATAATCCAAACTTTCAGCTTAATAAACACCCCACAAGATACCATATATTTTGGCACTTGCTCTCCTGATTGGTATATGTCTTATGAAATCTGAATATTCCTAGCTGACTCACAGTAACCCTGCAGTGCAGTCCTGAAATACTGGCATTAGAAACATCTATTTATCTGGGTTTAGAGAAACCAAAAACTTCTTTGTGTATACATAGGAACAAGCCTGGTATACCAACAAATACTCTGCAGCAAGTTTCCTGATTTTTTTTTCTCCTATGTTGAAAATTCCACAAATAAGTGATTAGGAAGGTAAGGCTAAGGAAAATATGTATAGAGTCATAGAATCATAGAATGTTTTGGGTTGGAAGGGACCCCTAGAGGTCATCTAGTCCAACCCCCCTGCAGGAGCAGGGACACCGCTAACTGGATCAGGTTGCTCAGAGCCCCGTCCAACCTGGCCTTGAATGCTTCCAGGGATGGGGCCTCCACTACCTCTCTGGGCAACCTGTTCCAAGATATGTAGCAAGATATTGCTTTAATACTTCATTATTATAAAGTGCACTTGCAAATAGCCTCTATCTTCAAGAACTGTTCTTTCATATGTAGCTATATAAAAGCTGCTGCAGCTACAGATTTCTGTCTGCTGCTGAAAATCTCTATGTTCTGACAGCAGTTAAATTCTGTTGAGATCATCAGTAATGACAAAGTACTGAAAATTATTACTTGCTGTTATTCCTATTTCTTTTGCAAGTTGTTTAACATACTTAAGTATTCTAGGAATTAAAGAATTTCAATAATGTAGTTATATTTTCTCCTAGGTTTTCTTTTTTTGGTCTTGTCTTTTTTTTTTTTTTTATAAGACAGCTCAAAATTTCCATCTGAGTATTTTCAGCTTTTATGTCCCTGGATCCAATATCACAGAAATTGCATGAAACAAAGTAGAACAGAGCAGCTAGTCTGATCTCTGTGTCTTATAGCCAATTATCTATCATCCAGTTCAAATAAGCAATATTCAGGAGACTGAAATGTTCAGGAGAGACTCAGGCTGTAGATCGTAAGTGTTTGGCAGTAAATTAATTTAGTAAATTAACTTAAATAACCCAGACAGGGAAAAAAGACATATTTTGTTTAGGACATTATGATGAAGGGAAAAAAAACCCCAGTATTTCTGCCAGCCATGTCTGGACAGTTCTGTTAAAGGTTGGTTGTGTGTATGCTAAACAGGAGAGAAGAGAGTCTACATAACATCACTGGTCCTCTATGCTCTGTATCCTATCTCCATTTGTGATGAATACTTCAGAGAAAAATATATATGGTCCTTTGTCCTCTGAATACCCATCCTGTTCTGATACTCAGAGGTGATGAAATCAAGTGTGAGGTTTTAGTTTAGTTCTTATTTTGCTGAAACACTACAGCAAGAAGGTTGCCGACACGCTGATTCAGGACAAATCTTGATTTTCTTATCATCTAGGAAAGAAATGATTGTGCATGGGAACTATTGGAACAAGAGACACCTCTGCAACCTTGTCACACCTTTCCAAAGACAAGCAGGAAGGATGGATCCAACCTTGTTACATAGGCATTAACCCAATTTGTTTTAAAGACTTAAAATTATTCCAATCTGCAACCTTTTCTAATAAGCTGCATCAACAGTTAACTACCCTTTTGCTATGAAAGCAAATGTTATTGCAAGGTTAAACTTTAATTGCATTCTGTAGCAAATGGATCTTCTCACGCCTTTGCTGGCAAGACTTAAAAGCCATCCACTCCTAGATATCTTTTCTACATTCCTACATACAGTTATCAAACCACTCATTATCCTTTGGGCTGATTCCTCAGTGCCTACCAGGAACTGAAAATATGATATGCTATAAAAGAATTCACTTCTCCTGAAGTGACAAAGTTAACCCCAATTCCATGTGTGAGTATTTATTTAATTTGTATTACCTCTGGATAAATGAACTTTTCCAGGAGTAATCACTGAGTGTGATCCCATGTAAAACCTTGAACACTGTTACAGCTCTACCACAGGAATTTTGGTAGTTAAACTTAAGAGAAATCAATGGGAAGCTTTCCTCGACTTTGGCAAGCACTGAATTGTGTCCTAGATCACTAAAGCCTATCTTTTCCCCTGATCTTTTCTGACTTCAAATACTAGGGCAATTGATGTTGCTTTGGTCAATTCAATCTCACTTTCATTAGATGCTTTACTCGCCCAGTCAGTTTTACAAACTGCGACTGAAATAGAATTTGAGAGAGTTGGTGCCTGGGAACCAACAGAATCCACGGCTTTAAATAAGGGACATGTCATACCTGTGTCATGTTGCATCTCATGGGGGAAGGAGGTGGAACTGTTGAGCTGCCTCATGCTCAGAGAGCCTTCCGTCACCTAACTCACTAATCCAACAACAAGGCAAAGCCTGTGTCCTGCTGCCAGCTATAGAAAGGAGTCAGAAAACAATTACCTTCCACTTTTCCCCAAGTAATAAGAGTAGATCAGAAGGGGATAAGAATTTTGATTTATCCTGTAGTGTTTAGTTGGAGGAGCCATGTAAAAAAGAATCTTGAACCTCTGTTTAAAATGCCTTCTAATATGATGCAGCCTATGATAACCAAAACATCTGTTATTTAGCTCAGTACTGTAATGCTTGAAAATAGTTTTCTCAAAGTAACTTAAGAACTTATTACATGTAATTTTTTAATCTGTGTTGTACAGTCTTTGTGATGAACAACTTACCTACTACCTATAAATAAGATTACCAAAATCTTTAAAAATTACTTTATTCCAAAATAAAATAAGCAGTAGAGAGGGAATACTAGAATGAAATGCTCCTTTAGAATCTCCCATTTGGATGAACTCATCTTGTAGGTGAAGAACACAGCTCTTTAACCCAGTGGGATCAGTACAGTTTTAATGAACAGCTGATTGGGCCAAGACTTGGCAGGGTCACAGACAGAACTGGTATAATTTTCCTCATGTACTGCCTTTTAACGGAAGGACAACTGGACTGAGAAAGTATGACAACTGTATGAGAAAGTACTGGCTCAGCTGAGTGAGAGTTGGTTCTGGAGTATCCAGAATCTGACAGTCAGAGCAGATCTGTTTGCTGCATAGTGGAAACAGAAATGTTTGGTAAACACCAGAGTTCCCACTGCTGAGCTTTACAGCTGACCTCCACTGATGCTTGCAGCAACAGGAAATTCGTTCATGCACATACATAGCCCATGAGACAAAAACATAGTGACACCATAATTACTAGTTTGAGGAACTGAGCTACTAGAACTTCAGTGAAAACAATAAGAGGAGGTTTAATAGCTCATACTGCTTCTGTGGGAACTTCAGATGACCACACAGAATTCAATGGGAATTAGTAAAGAATTTGCCATGCATTTTATGGAATAAGTTGCATACTCCACATGGATTCACATGGGGTGATGATTTACTGGTTGGAAGAACTGTCCATTTCTCACTTTGGAAGGTGATACTGATGGTGGTTTTTTTGGGTAGAATTGGCTAATAATACTGTCAGACCACAAGACAGCAGGGAATGAAAGAACATCCCAGTCTTTTTCCACTAAATCTTAAAGATTATCTGCTAGTAGATGACAATGATGTGTGGTTTTTGAAGAAGATAAAATTCTAATTTATTTACACAGATCAATGATAAAAAGCCACTCTTTAAGAGCTAGGAAAGAGAGAATCTTTAAAAAGAAAAATCAAACTAGACAAAAATACACGTAGGCTTTTTTTCTGTTAGTTCATCAGTCCATTTTGTATCGATTAAAATTGATAAATACTAAATTCTTCATTTACCCTTTCCTGTCATAGGTATGTATTGTGTGTGTTCCTAGAATGATAATTTTACTACATTTTTCCATATTTCAAAACACAAATTACTCATTGTATTTGCTGTCTGAAGCTGTTTTCATTTTCATTTGTGAAATAGTGAAGATCCGCCAATTTCAGATGGAAGTTTTCAGTCATCATCTTCATATTTTACCTACTACAGTCAAAATCATTATCTTCATTGCCCCTTTTTCATTCCCTGCTTCTGACTTTTACTGTGACAGAGATTTTGACCCTGCTGATTAATTTCTCTCTCCCCATATGCCTTTGTTCTTGGAGGACAAACATGAGAATAGATGCCTTGTCCGCTGGCTTATGCATGTCTTTTTCTATTTTCAATCCCAGTTTACCAAGTACAGTCAATCATTGATTTCTCCGAACTATTATTTCCAAAAAAACTTATAAGCATCCCTTCCTATGTCAAATGCTGTCCCTAGTCCATTGTTATTTGAAGAGAAGATAATGACAAAACATTTTAGAAAATGTTTTACTAATAATTCTGTAGTTTTTTTTGTCTGTCTCCTAGTGTGAACTGTCTTACCTCGGTCTTTAGACTGAAAGCTTCTTAAAGTAGGACTGTTACCGAAATTAAATAACATACTTGCAGCAATTTAAAAAATAAGAATAATGGTGATATTAGTAGCCTGCTAATATTTTTGCTCTCATTCTCATCAAGATCAGACATGCTTACACTTCACAAACCTATTTTTAAGTGGTGACAAAATTATTTGTATTACTGAAGCACTCAAAAGCCACAGACTTGGACCACAACCTCATTGTGCAAGATCCTGTATAAACAGGGCAGAAGAATTACCCATACACCAGAAGGAATGTAACCAGTATAAAGCAAGAATCCTCATGCAGACTGATGTGGAAGTACAAGGAAAATGATAATTTGTGTTATATAAATAGTATTTTAAGTAGTCTGGGAACACTGGGATCTTGACTGATATAAAACTTTTTCAGATACCCAGCAAAAGAGTATGCTACAGAAAGTGTTAGGAACAGTCAGTGAGACAGCTTTGCTGATGTATGTGGGGAGGGTCCTTATGAAGAAGAATGTGAAGGAATCCAGTCTCCCATATTCTGACTTTACTTGCAGTTGTGAATGCTACCCTCTGCGTATTTTTCTGAAGCATCTAGGACATCATAATCCTAAAAATATATAGAATCTAGAATATTTTTTAATCTAGAATATTTTTCTTAAAAAGTACAGTAGTGCTTACAGATTCTTTCCAAAGGTATGTTTATTTCCTTTTTTCTATATTGCTAAAACTCTTACCAATGACCAGTTTATTTTCCTCATGAACTGTTTCATATTTTCATTTGTAGTGAAACATGAACTATGTTTATCCTTTCCTTTCCCCCACTTCCAGTTTCCTCTCAAAGAGGATCATCCAGTTCTGAAGGTTCCCAGCAACACACAGCTGCTCCGGAGGCCAATGTCTTTATGTCGCTTCTCTCTTTTGCCTCTTTCATATATGAGAGAATTATTAAAAATACTGACAATTCTGGAGCTTTTGAAGACAGTGGAAGAATTTTCAAAACATTTTTATGGGTTTTATGTGCTGGATGGACTATACTCACATGCCTCCTTAACTTGCAGGAATGAAATATTTTCTAAAGTTCTGTCATAGCCATGAAAATGACTTTTGTCAAAACTTGTGAGCTGCCCAAATATATGATAGAGACTATAAAAATATGCATTAAAGATTTTATGATACCGTGAATGCCATCATTGTTATATTAGTTAATATTCCTTAGTACCTACTACTCTGTACAAGTCATGGATCACAAGACTGAAGCAAGTTTTGGTCAGTGCATGCTTACATGCTGAATTTGTTGCAAGATTAGGGTCTGAAATGCCATTTATTTCCTTACAGCAATCTTTCACACCACTACTTTATGGCAGTCTAGCATACTCACTGCAACATGGTCATTAAAGGTGGTACTAATAGTCAAAGGACACTTAACAGGAAAGGACATTTCTTGACAATGTTATCACTGTGAGTGAACAAAAATGATTTAAAATTTAAACTGTGTAAGTACGTGCTTATACTAATATCAATTAATGCCAAAACAGAATACTGAAAACATAAAAGATACGAACTAGAAGGGATGTTCTGCCTGTACTGTGATTAACCCCACCTACACCATTTGCAAGAGATTAACGAAGTTTAGAATTAGAAAACACATGTGTTACACAAGGGTGGTAGTCCAAAAGAGCACGTTGACAGGCAGACACCCATGAAATGCTGCCTTGGAATTCGTGTATCCCAGCTTTCGCTCTGCCCGGTAGCCTGGACAGCAGCAGTGGGAGATCTGATCGGACTCACGTTCTGCAGGGCCCTGCAGCAGAACCGCTGATGACCCCGAGTGATTAAGGGTCAACAAACTCCAGCCTGAAGCAACTGTTCTATGAACTTTGGCACATTCTGAGTTGGCTCCTACTGGTTTGTTGCCTTTGGCCCTTATCTTGCAGTTTAGCAAGGATTGTGCAATTCTGAATAAAGTTACAAGACAGATCGGGTCTGTCTCAGTGACTCAAGGTCTCACTCTTCAAATGTTCTTGGTCTTCAAAATTCCTTTGGCAAATAATCTCCTCTATCAGCTAAACGTTTTCCAATAGGTGTGTCAAAGGACCCACAAAAAAAAAAAAAGGAAAAAAAATATTTCTACAACTACTATGTGGGGCAGGGAAACTTTGTCAGAGATTCTCTATGGTAACACTTTGGAAAAACTACCTGCATTCTATGTGTACCCAAACTTCAGCCTAAAATTGAGAAAACTGGTTTGTATCTAGTACTGTGTGTTGTTTTCAGATGGGTGACGGGAACAGCTACTTTGGAAAAGTGCAAATATCTTTGGAACATGAAAAGAAAAAGAGGAAAAGAAGAGGAGCCGCCCACTTTCAGAAGTACTTGCAAGCCTAACCTCATTGACTCCCAAATGTCCAAGTTGCCTAAAAAAGAGGACTTTTAATATAAAGTCAATTAGACTTCTGAAAATTTTGCTGTGAATTTTGCTTTCAAGGCAGAACTCAGGCCTTTTGGAGAAATTATAAGTTCTTCCACCTTAAAAGTAAAAGGAAGAGAACATAGAACTCCTTGGGATCCCTTTTTCTTGGCAATGTTTCTTCTGCCATTGAGATGGCCCCAGTGTTGTAATGGAATACTTAATGAATTAAATATTTTCAGTGATAGGTAATCATAGGGTTATGGTAGGTAATCATATGTAAATAAAAAAGATGCAGAAATAATAAAATATATTAAGCCTGTCTGTATTTCTTGGAAAGAGGCAACTCACTTCAAATGAGAAAATCTCCCTCTATTCAAATATTTAATATGACACCCGCAACATCTTTCAGCATACTTTGAGATGTAAACCTAGTAATTTTCAGCTAAATGGTCCTAGTGCTTCTCCGCTGTTCTTCACCTGCAAGAATGTAGTTCCTACTTGTAGTGTGTATTTTAACATCCATTCTCTCTTCCCTCTT
>NW_009260268.1:8718036-8738775 GCF_000687185.1 Egretta garzetta | reverse complement strand
CCCTACCCTTTTTCTGAACAATCAGGAACAAGTGATAAAATAATCATAGGAAGAATTTCATTCTTCTGCCCTCCTGGTTCCTTAGCTGGGGTAATTCCTGGAGAATTTCTCATTCTAGCAGGGAGTTTTGGAAGAGCACTCAGGTTAAGGTTTTCAGTATCTACAGTTAGATTACCGAATACCTAGGCAAGACATTACCAAGACATTTTCAAAAGTAATTCAGAAGTACAAAACTTAGTGACAACTGTTCAGTTATGGAGGTAACAGAAGTAGATACAGCAACAGGGTTTTCCTTCCCAGAAATCAGTTTAGTCCTGGAGGTCACAAGATGCAATTCACAACATTCAGTGGCAGGTAAGTCCCTCGTATTTGTTCAGCTCAGCAGCTGTCTACTTCTGCCTTTAGACATCTAAATGATTTTTAAAAAATTTGTCCTTCTAGTCATTTTCAGATATTATTATTAGCAGTTCTATTAAGAAAATAATTTTAGACAATTACATGCCTCATGAACTGCAGGATAGCTTCTAGCTACCCAGAATCTCTGAATTTTTAAAAATAAATCTTAAATCTCTATCTTTTCTTAACATAGAGTTTATGTGCTCTGATTTTCCCTTCTTACAGTTTCTGTATTTCCAAGAGATTATCCACAGGATGTTCTAGACAATGTGCGAAACCTGTTAAAGATTTTTTCCTCTCCTAAGAATACAGAGGTCTCAAAACACTCTGAAATCCCTAAGCATGTCGAAACATCACTCGGTGATGGCAACAGCAAAACTGGATCTTTCTTGAACTGCTTTTGTATTGGCAAAGCAGCAAAAGAAGAATTGCATGTGACTGTGAGGCGAAGCTCCACAATGAGCCAACACAGTTCAGTTTTAACATTTTGGAAGCTGGATATAAAATTGGCTGTATGACTCTGTCACGTTTTTGCTATCTGCCTTATGCCTGTCACCCCACTAATTCTCCAATGAAATACTGAATTGCTGAACTTTTTGTTCATTCAACACATCAACCATGTGAGTTTGTTGTGAAAACTGTTCAGCTGAAAGGTCAATACTTAATTTCACTTTTTCTAGATAAATGTGCCAATTGCAACAAATGTTGAATTTTAAATATTATCTTAACCAATAATTTGAGGTGCTTTGAAACTCATCACATTTTAAAGAAAAGGTACATTTAATCTCACAATTATCTAATTTCTCATTTACTCATCAATATCCCTAAGCTGTATTGAACACTCCTAAGGCTATACCACTGCAAAATAAAATATGCTGGACTGTGAGTTACAGCTTTGTAAAGAGAAGGGTAGCATTCTGCAGCATCATGGACTACTGAGAGATTAATTCTGATATCTACTCCTCTGCCTTCTCTGAAGTGAGACCCTACTTTGTTTTCATATCGCAGTCCTCGGTCTCAATGGCCTGCAATTCCTCACCGGCTGCCTCTTGTGTGGGGTTTTTGCTCACCTAACAAGATACTATGAAAGAATAAACTTCTCAGTCTAATGCCATCCGCATACAGACAATGTTGTCTTCTCAGAGGGGGAACCCAAAACTTTAGAATGACTTTGGAAGACCAAAGCATCACTCTGCTTTCCATCTCGAGCAGCACCCTGTTAGTTTTTCTGTACTCTGCATGGCAATACTATTAACTATTAATCTTTATGTAATGTGTGCAGTATTATTTAATATACAATAATCATATTTCACTATTAATTGCGTTGTAGAATACAGGGAATACCTCAAGTACCATTATAGGTTGTTTGGATTTTACTTCTCCTTTAAAATAGGGATACCATAAAGATGTTTTGGTAAGAAGAGGTACAAAATTTCAGAACACAAGCTATGTTTTAGGGGATAAAACCAGACAAACTAAAAATTTGCTAATCTCTATGTTAGAACACAGAAAGGTTCAAAGTATGGCAGCTGATCTGAAGAAAATAAAAAGTGGCAACGCACTGGAATGTACAGTTTCTATTTATAGAAAGCCTAACAAACTAGAAGCCCATGCCATTCAGTTAACAATTTACAACACCTTCATTGTATAGTGCAGTGCAGAAAGTGGAAGGCTGTTTCATTTTTGTATTTCCAGACGCGTGTCATTTCCAACCCCATATTTAATAGTGTGTAACTGCCTGAAGGGGAGAGATCAGAATGTGTGGCATGTCTCACTGAGAGGAATTTCGTGCATAAAAAAACCCAAACCAAGCTCTTTCAACTATTAAATGGGGAACTAAGCAGTTCCCTTGCTCCCACCCTGGCTTTGAAGACAAACAAACAACAACAAAAAAAAAAAAACAAAAGAAAATAAAAGGAAGAAAAAAAGAGAAAGAAAGCACAAAGTGAGACATAGCAGAGAGCAAGAGACAGAGAGGGCAAGAGACAGGGAGAAAGAGAGCACAGGAGCAAGAGAATTCCTTACAAGAGAGGTGTATGCAAAGGACAAGGAGAAATGGTTTTCCATGAGGTCACTCACAGCACATCTGTGTCTGGAAAAGTGCTTGAAAAGGCAAACATAGATTTCTTCCATTCCAGTAATGAAAACTATTCATGCCACGTTTTCAAACCATGTTCCAGGAGTAAAGAATATGATGTACAAGGCATGAAAGAAGATAATCTAGATATTTATTCATTAGCAACACGCTCATTTGACTGAACTTATAATTTAGCTTTCGTCATTTCCTCTTTACCCTTTAGAATCCAGTTTTTCCAATTTTGTCCTGCTCTGCAATCTTCTCCTCCTCTTTCTTGCTTTTTTCTTCTTTCATCTCTTGCCCCCTTCAAGTAGCTGATGCAAGTTTTTTTTTTCTTCCTTCTTAATGGGCATGCTTCTACTTTCCTGTGCTCTCCATCTACTGGTAGAGAGATTAAACTGTTTTTGCTACTTTCCTTACTCACATTCTGTGTTTTCATCTCCTCGTTCTGCACTCCCTTACTTGTCTTGGACTCAAGCCTGAAATTCTTTCTTAGATAGAACACAGGAAATTCTCACCAAAAGGCATAGTACATTGTTTCTTTCCCCTTTAATACAGCTTTTCTTTCTTGAGGTTTTGCGTATTCCCTCTTCAGTAAATGCGCATTATTTCAGACATCACAAATCCCCCCCTCAATCACTTAGCTTATAGCACACTTAAAATAACCACAGCTGCAAGTGGAGAGATGGATTCATGGAGGCTGAATCCACTACTAACAAGACTGACAGCATAATTATTATTATTAGTGATGTACCCATCCTTAAAGGCACTAGTCTTCAGCCCATGGCCTGGAAAACATATAATACCTATGTTTGCTAAGTGTATATTATTTCTTCCTTGTTCAAGTCACGAGGAGATGTTATCCAGCTGCAAATAGGAAAAGGAGAAGTAATTCAAATGCTTATAGGGATATGCAAAGCTGTGGCTGCAGAACCATGCTGGTGATCTTGCTGGGACTGATCTGGTGAAAGACAGCCATACACCATGGGGAAGACAAAGTATACTTTGCAGCAAGATGGGTATGATTTGGTGTTAATAACTGTCCTGGCTTTAATGCAAGTTGCAAATCTGGAATAATAGTCAGAAAGGTAGAAAGGTCAAAGGAAATAGAAGAAAAAGAGGAGAGAATAAAAGAAGAGAAAGGGAGGAATAAAAAAAAGAAAGAAGACACAAAAAAGCAAAAAGACAGAAAATAGGGGAAAAAAGAAAAAAAGAAGAAAGAGAAAAAAAGAGCACTTTAAAGATTCAGGAGCAGAGCTAAACTAAAATAAAGCATCATTTAAAAATCATTCTTCTCTTTCCTGTTTTTATATACACAATTCTGCCAAAAGGCATTCGAATTTCATAACATCTCAACATGGGCCAAAGTCCCATCAAGCACCAAACCTTTGGATGTGAATAATAGGAGATTAGTTGAAAAGAGGTTTACAGTAACTAACACTATAAAAAATAGAGCTATTCCAATCTTGTCAGGATGACATATCCATCTAAACAGCCATTAACAGGTGCTATCACTTTGGAGATTAGCACACTGGATGCTCAAAGCAGTAGTTTTCTTGGTAGTTTTTAAGCAGCTCGAATGTGATTGCTATACCTGCAGTCATAGTGCATCTCACCTGCTCTGCATGGGACAGCTGGGCAAACTGAAGCCCCTCCTCGCATGAATGTCACGCAAAAGACAAGGAAAAAAGCAGCATTGCCTGGGACACAACCACACCCCTAAACCAGCATTACTGTACAAATGAACTCCTGAGATGACACTATTTTCTCCATCTTCGAAATGCTCTGGGCTTTCCTTTCTCTTGACTGCCTGAGGGATAAGGTAAAGGTCTTGCGGCTCTCACTCTGCAAGATGATTTTCAGTCTGTGCTATTTAGTTTGACTGCTGCTCTCCCAGTGATCTAATTCCTAGCAAGATGTAATAAGCACTCAGAGTCTGATAGGGAAACAATGGATTTCTTCATAGAGCTATCCAAAACCAAAGCTGAAGTTGCCCTTGGCAAATTGCAAGTTAACCAACAGTTCAGCATCTAACAACAGTTTATCCTAGCTGAAAGTCTTGTGCAACACCGTTGGACTGAATAAAGTTGCAGCCTTTTGTCACCTATTGGCCTACTGGCAAAAGTTTAAGTTTTTTCACAGCTTTAAAATCCCTCAGCTGCAGTTCCCAGAAAATCTGCAATCTAGCTTTCTGTACCAAGTCTCCAAACAGCTCTCTCCCTTTCCACTCCTTCATACTGTCCAGCAAAGGGACCTACTGACCTTTTCTGGAACTCTCTTTCCTTTGTTCTGGAGATTTTGAGATATCTTGTCAAGTTATTACTGAACAGGATTGAAACAGTCACAAATCTATGACTATTTCTGTTCCATGGTGTTTATTAAGGCTTTTATACAGAATATATTCTGTTCATTTAAGACAGTAAGAAGCTCTTCAACACTATTTTAAGCACTTACTTCATTAAAAATCTTTATGCTAGTCTTCTGCATGTGGTAAAATTTACCCCCCACCATATCTTCCAATTATTTCCTTTCAAAGAGACAGAATTCTAAAAATGGTTAGATGTACAGATGTAAAAATTGACGCAATACATCTCAGTACAATTTTAACAGGAGATTTCAGATTCCTTCTTTTCAACAGTTTCCCAGTAATGTTTGGCATTTATGACTTGCTCTGAAATGCTCTATCAGGAATGAAACAGAGAAGGCATGCGTCATTAGGACAAGTTATATTGAGATAAAGCCCTATGCAAGAGAAATAGCTTCCATGTAAGAGAAATAGCCCATGTAAAGGCTTCCATGTCCAGCTGCCTGTGCTTCAGAGGATGTCTATGGTTGTACTGGATCAATCTAACCTATTTTTCTCTTGCCAAGACCTGCAGTAGATTAGAGGATGTGTATAGAAACACGGCCATCTCAATGGCAGCTATAGGGCGTGCACACACTGCAAACAAGCCCGACAGCAGAGGCTGGCAAACTGTGGCTCTTGAGCCAAATGCAACTCCTGCGTTAGGATTTCATCACGACTGACATTAAGACTGTAACGATAATGAGCAGAAGATTCTGTCTGCTGTTTTGATTGGTTATAAACTTTTTCCCTAAAGATGTCCAAGCACTTTTTGAGACCAATTTACTCTTACCTTCCAAAATATCAGTAAGTTCCACAGATTTATCCTTTAAAAAAGATTGTCCTTTGTTTTTAAGTAGTAAGTGTTTAGTCCCTATGTATCTCACCTGTACCAATCATCGCCTCCTGCAGTAATCTCTTCTGCAAGTGTTGACTAATACCAAAACTAATGCAACCCCATTCAGCTGTATACACTTCTGCATTATAGCAGTTTAAACAACAACAACAAAAATTCCATTAATAAAATTAATTAGTGCTTATTCAACTTTGTTTTTCTTCAGGGGAAGTAAATTCTTTATGCTGCTGACATTAAGAATGAATTTACGTCTTTTTCAGCAATTTTCCACTCACAGGCTTCTAACTGACAGCGATTTAAAAATTTTGGCCATCTTTGCTCATGCGTGAAACAACAATTCTGAGCTGGATTATTGGATTAAAGTTCTTCAATGGAGAGATGCACTATATGGATTACATGCTGACAGAGAAAATTTACAAAGTTTTTTTTTCTTAAATATGATATAAATTTCGTGTAAGCTTTTCTTGGCAGGTGCTGAAAAAGAGTTAAAATTTCATACTGACATACATTTAAACATACTTAAGTAACTTCAAGAAAAAAAAAAGGGAAACTTGGTAAGGATTCAACTCAGTCCATATGGAAGAGCACAGAAGAGAGACTTGCACTGAACTTATCAGGCAATAAAATTGGAGAACAAATAGGAACATTTCACGTAGTGTCTGACATTCAGAACATATTGTCATGGAAAGCAAAGCCCAGCAACTCTCAAAAATTCAGACTCAACAAGCTTCACATCAGAGCTGTTTAAGTTAAAAAAGACATTGATACCCTGTCACTTTATCAAACCTAGCATTTCTGAATGCCTGGAGAAACTGAGCCTTCTCCTACTGATTTCATGAGAGATTTACTTATGAAGAACAACATTTTAAGGTAAGCTTTAATATTTATTTTCAAGTGTAAATACACTGAAGTTTATACAGAGTGTAATTTTGCTTGCTTCCTTCACAGGGTTATATGTAATAAAGCAGGCTGAATCCCTGTCCTCACCACTGCTAATCTGATAAATCAGCCCATGGCTGATAAAACAGCATATTCAACATAGTGTCAATTTAAGACCACCCAAAATTAGCTATTCACTATATTTTTAAAGTTCTTTAGGCTCTGTGTCTTATACCAAGCAAATTTCAATTCTTCTGCAGAAGACCTCCCATTTCTGCATTAATTATTTGCACTGATGATGTCCACCCACTGTTTCCATCACCATAACATTTAAGATAACCCTTTAATCTAATGGTTGCAAATAGCTTTTATAAAAAATAAGTAATTTATTTATAATTTTCACCTGGAAGGTGCTATCAAATGAGACAATATGTGCACAGACACAAATCACAGGAGGAAGACAAGGCACCTGGCAGTAAGCATGACATACTAAGAAGCTTCTACCTGATTGAAAGGAGTGCAAATAATTAAACAGGTTATTTTGTCCATGGATAATAGGTAAACCAACTTTTTTTCCTCAGTGATAATCACTTGCAAAGTGATGTCTGCATATTTCTTTCCTTTCACAAAATAAACAACAATTTGGGAACAACATGCTACTCAATAGGTGACCTACAGATATTCACAGAATCACAGAATGGCAAGGGTTGGAAGGGACCTCGGGAGATCATCTAGTCCAACCCCCCTGCTAAAGCAGGTTCTCCTAGAACATGTTACACAGGACTTCGTCCAGGCGGGCTTTGAATATCTCCAGAGAAGGAGACTCCACAACCCCCCTGGGCAGCCTGTTCCAGTGCTCCATCACCCTCAGAGTAAAGAAGTTTTTCCTCATATTCAACTGAAACCTCTTATGTTTCAGTTTATGCCCATTGCCCCTTGTCCTGTCGCTGGGCATCCCTGCGAAGAGTCTGGCTCCATCCTCGTGACATCCACCCTTAAGATATTTGTTCACTCACACTTCTTTCTGTCAAAGCATCTGGTTATCAAAGTCACAATGTGTCATTTCTAAATACTGACTGAAAATTAGTCTAACAACTAACTAAAACTGATTTATTTATGTATACCGATTTTTTTGTTAGGTATTATATAGAACAGTGATGCCCCCAAAACCCAAGTCAGTAAGCTATCACATGAATCTTCATTAATACGAGTTTCAAACAGCAAGGGTTGAACTTTGTTATTCAAAATATGGACCTACAGTCACAAATGTTTTTTGCAATACTTGAGCCATGTTATTTATTTAATTTTGCATCAAAAGGTATATACATCATTAAAAAAATAGTAGCACATTTACCTAAAAGTAATATTCAAACTTCACAATTTTCCCTAAAATTTGTTTTTACTAATGTCTACTTGTAACAGTAAGTCAGAGGCAGAAAAGTTGGTGGGGTGGGGTTTTTTGGCTATTGTGGTCATTAGTTTTGAGAAAGTGCTAAAATCAAAAAGAAATGTTCTGAATAATTTATTCTTTATTACTTGCATGTTTTTCTAGAACTTGTCTATTTATAAGCTAAATAGAAAATATCTTTTTCCTCCCAGTTTCACCGTAATTTAGAGTATCAGCCTGAACTCTTGCATTTCACATTCCAGCTCTTATGATATTCCTGTATTGCAGACACCATCTTCATGGAAATTCAGCCTATCATCATTTTTATGCAGAAGCTTGACACATCTTTTTAGACCACGGTACTTGGCAGGACTGAAGTCACAACATTATCTTACTGGTACATTGTGACAGTCAAATAACTGATGCATAGAACTGACTCTCTTGGCATTTGTAAGATGGGACACCAGCAATTCTTCTACGCATCACACCTTTGTTTCAAACTAGAGGATATATGAGTCTCATTTATATCATGAGCCTGAATGCAAACTCAGACTGCCCTGCGGTGTGTCCACATAACCGTTACTTAGTAGTCAATGGAGCATGAGTCAGCTCTTTGAATGTAGTCATAGTAGGCATGAGGGAAACTTCCTGGTGCTTGGGAAAGGTCACTTATGGGTTTTCTGTATGTATTTTTTTAAGATACTAGCCATATGGCATTGGGAAGAAGTATTAATTCTGATCATTAAATCTTTTAGCTCTGACACAGGGCCTTAATTCTGCAAAAAACATATCCACATACCCATGCACGTGATGCTTCTGACATGCACAGTTTTGTTGCTTTAAACAGATATATTCCTGTAAGAAAATGCATTTAATTGATTGCAGAATGAAGTTTAAAGAAACAAGTTAAACCGAGGCTGAAATTTTAAATTGTATGACCTCCTATGATACATATGGTTGATGTTCATGTGATTCGTTTTTAGAGAACATGGATAGCTCTCTTTCTCTGCATCTGCTCATGATAATTTAACAACATAAATGATTTCCTGTTATTAAGCCTTGAGTATTTAAATTTAAGCTACATAGAAGGATATTGGTCCTGAGAGCAACACAATAAAATTTCTTCAGTCACAGATTTCAGTTTCCATTTGTCAAAAATAGATATGGCAGTACTAATAAATGCAACGCTGATGTGCAACAACATAACATATTTGATTCCAAGTATCAGTAAATCTGACTTGCAATGAAGAAATAGTAGAGCAAAACATGGGTTGCCCCTCCTTTCTGAGGGGTTTGGGAATCATCTTGCCCAGGCCCAAATGCAAACAGGATGTCAGAGAGCCTAGAATGCCATTTTTAGAATCCCTACCACAGTAACGTTCCCATAAATGACGAGAAATCGTAATTCCCTCAGTTTTTATAGCTCACACGGAAAAGACGCAAGATGTGTTCACAGGTCTGATCTGATCTTTTGACCTCTTAGCCCATTATTGGCAGCCATAACCAGAACCCATTAGACTGTAACACATTTAAACATGATAACTTTAAATATAAATACACCCTTGCTCACACTTTTCTACTGAACTACTTGAATATTGGCAACTTCAACTATGATTATTAGCTTAATGTGATTTTTTCTTACAGAGAATCATAGAATCCTGAAGGTTGGAAAAGACCTCCAAGATCATCAAGTCCAATTGTCAACCCAACACCACCATGCCTACTAAACCATGTCCTGAAGTGCCACATCAATAGGCAATAGGAAGAAGTTTCCTCTTCTCAAACACGAGGGGCTTAAATAAAATGAGAAAAATTGTTTGCAAAACAGAGACTATCTTCCAGGAACTGTGCAACATTCAGTATTTTTTCCTCCCAGTTGGGTCCACTTGGAGCAATAAGCAACATGCCAAGAGGACCCATAGAACCCTAATATAACTGACTTAATGCTCTCGAGCACACACGCCTCCTGTGGTGGTTCACATGCAGTTGTGATGTTACGTTGTGTCAGTAATTATGTAGCTGGCTGAAAATGGGATATGATTTTTATGAATACCAGCACTTACTCTACAAATAAATTATTTCATGTGTGAATAAAAAATGAGGAATTCCTAATGTGAAACTTACAGTTCAAGGGATTAAACTAAAAATCTTCCAACATCTTAAATCCAGTAAGAGCTGAATTTTTCCTCTGTTACTGTAAGATCGATTCTTTTTAGGACTAAGTGGAATTTTTTTAACATTTCTAAAAGTATCCCCATCCACTATAATTTCCCTTAGAACTTCATTCCCACAGAAAAATGTCAACCTTCAGTCTACCAGATATTTGGAATGCATCTGTACATGAAAAGCTTTTTCTTTTTTTCTTTTCTTTTTTTTTTTTTTTTTTTTGGTAAAGATGAAAAGTTTGTATGTTCGATTATGAAGTGTTTTAATAGGCACAACTTTTGGTAAAGATGAAAAGTTTGTATGTTCGATTACGAAGTGTTTTAATAGGCACAACTGCCTGATGCGGTGCAAGTGCCTGATGTCCCCTGCCCAGTGCCCTTCATTTACATAAGAGAGGCAGCAGATGGCAGCATAGAGTGAAAAAACGTACTTGACATTTGAAAGTACAATTATCTATATTACTGCTGAAGAAGCCATAAACTTCTGTTCCTCTTACACAGAATGGTTATCATATATAACCAGACTGATACAGTGTTGAAGACAGTGTCAGCAACTCCACAGAAAGGAGGAAGACATGAGAAAAAACCTGTATATAAGCATAGCTGCTATAAACTGGTTGTAAGAAGAGACAGAAATGTAGACATACAACGTGATATCTTGGAAATACTCAAGTCTTCACGCTTAGCACTTAGCAGGCTGGGTATTTAGTTAGCGTCTCAGTATTGTGTTGGGATCGAACCTGAAAACAAGTGGACAGCTATTCCTGGGTCATACTGCAGCTATATAAAATGGCAAACCTTTTATTTCACTGTGAATTCCCATACATTTTGGTCACTCGGGAATTGATACTGAGGGAGAGAAAAAGAAAGAGAGAGACTGTCCCTGGCCAACGCAGCACTGTCAAAGATATAACTTGATTCAGTGGTTTTCGTTCAAATTCTAGGAGTACCTTACTCTCATTGCAAAAAAAGTGATCACCTTTAAGATTTATGGTGCTTAAAAACCTTCAGAGAACAAAAAGCACCTCTGCCATTTGCAGTTTGCTGCTTCTTTCATTTGAGAAAAAATAAATTACATTTGGGCTTAATATAGGAAGCTATACTTAAAACAGAATACAGACTCCTTTGTGCAACAAGCCAGAATCAAAGCAAAATTTTGAGAGGTTCGTGTGAGAAACACAGCGTAATCCTGCTGTTATCTGCTACGTGACTGGCAAATGTAGCTTCATGGTAATTTACATGTTGAAAGAAACCTTTGTGTAGGGTGAAGTAACAGAATGTTATTTCAGAATTCAAATGAAAATGTGATTATGTTAAAATTTGTTTTCATAATTAATTGTATTACCCTGCGTTCTATAACACTTTTTTTTAAACATAGATATGAAAGGCAATACCAACTTAATCAACACGGTCAGATTCTGAAGTCTTTTCTCATGTTGCATTTGTAAAGATTCTTAAGTTTTAAAGAAACAGTATTTTAATTAATGTTGCATAGTAAGAGTCTTTCTCCCTAATGCAAATTTCAATGAGTAAAATAAGAATTCAAGGAACACCATAATACCAGCAATATCAGTGTGGTGCCGGCTGGGGTTAAAACATGACAGTGATATGAGGACTTAAATAAATAAATAAATGAATAAAAAATAAATGTATGATTCAGCCAGACCAAAATCTGTCACCTTTCAAGTGGCATGACCCGCTGTGAAAAATCTATCTGCACAAATTCATTGACATATTCTGTGTCTGCACACCTCATAGTTCATTGAATTTACTGTAAAATAATGCAGCGGAAAATGTAAACATTTCAAACAGTTGCTGCCCTGATAATTCTTTTTGCATATTTAATTCTGAAATCAAGGTTTTGTACTTACCGTAAATTCTAACTTCATTTCATAAGTTAAAAACCAGTGTGGTAAAGTAGCAAGAAACTTAAATTCCATTTCTTAATCTACAGATCTATAAATTATTCTTCACAGAATGATTTGGCTTTCTCTAAACAGCTAAAATTTTAAAATATAATATGAACCAGAAACTTATGTGAAAGGCTAAATTATTTTACTACACAGAAATGAACAAAACTGTAATCTAAATAATACAACCATTTGTCCCAATGCAGTAACAAGATTTGTGAAAGTGGAACCCTATGCTCATCCAGGGCTTCACTGAAATCAGTAGCTGCACCTGAATCCCATTATAGGGCATAGCCAGGCTAGGTCATTTGGTACTTGCAGGCATAATTGGGACCTAAAATCACTTTGAGAAATGGGTGCATTTTAGATGAGTCATTACAGCCAATCCAAAAAACAATCTTCTCCTAGATACCAGCTATTCTGGTGATAATAGTTTCTGATTACCTTTGCACAGCGTGATTAAGGCTAAGTTGGACTCTGTTGAAGCAAGAGGGATAGGACTGCCAAAAAAAGCAGTAGAAACTAATGATGGCTGGTTTTTTTGACCTGAACAGAAAATACATAGGCCTTGCAGAGCAGATGTTCAAGGACAAAAATTTGGCCACAACTTTTAAGCCTTAGTTGCTATTGTCCTTTAGCCAATTATTTTATATTTAGAAAAAAAAAAAAACAACCCCAGTGATAATTGAGTCAGGCTTTCCTTAACTAGTTAGCTTTTAACTGGGTGCTGGAGAGGGTTATTGTAACTTATCTTCTGTTATTAAAACACATTTTAAATTCTGTAACCACGTACTGTTTTTACAATAATGAAGCCAAACTTAAAAATAAATCATTTCTGGTCTTTATTGTTGAACAATATTATAAGTGTCCAGATGTGTGGCATTAGTTTGTAGAAGGCAATGACACATAGGATATTTACATTCCTTGCTCTTGAAATCCAGACCAGACACTCCCATTTTCCAGTGTTTCTCATGACCACTGGGGCAAAAGCCTGTTGATTTCATATTTTTTTAAGCTGATTTCAGCTCCCATGTAATTAATATTTGCCAAGTATACACATTTGAGTGTTAATATTAAAAAATGATTGCCTATTTTGGAGACTGGTGAATAAAAACCCAGAACATAGAGATGTGCTAATTATAGAAGCATGAACATTCTTTACTCTGTAAACATAAGTAATACAAAGATGCCAAAAACATTTCTTACTATCCAATCCTAAATTATGTGGAAAATGTACCTGTTCAGTCATGTGAACCCTGATTTCACAAGGCTTGTCCATTTGTGCACCTTGCCAAACCATGTATATTTTGAGTTAATTGCTATACTGTGGACCAAACACTCTACTGATCACATTATGCTATTTTACCCTGACTATGACATACAATGATGGCAGATTCCTAAATTTAGGATGAAGGTTATTTAACTCTATACTTCTCACAAGCCCAAAATAGCATGTACACCTATATATCAAAGACCTTCATGCTGCACCCTGCAGAATCATAGAAAAACCATTCTATAGAAATACCTTCCTATAATGCTCTGGGGAGAATCCCGTTCTTCCTTGTCATGCCTGTATTCAGTAAGGAGTACTCTGTGCATGTGTGCACCCATGTGTATGTCTATATATACGTGTACTATACACAGGCATCCACACTGACAAGAATAGATTTTACTATCCATAACTGAATTTTTATGAAATGTTAAATAACTTGTGTATGTAAATACCTCCCCCCCCAATTTTCTTTGCAAACCAATAGTAGATATTCTTTTAAAGAAAATCATAATTGATACTGAATTTTAAATACAATTCTGAATACCTCTGCTACTGGAAAGCTTGTTTCACAAAATCTGGTGATGAAAATTTAAAATGTCCTGCTTTTCCATAAACCAATGGGTGAATCATTTCCACTAGGTTTATCAAACCAAATTCTGTTTATGGATATTGTGACATTGTTAGAAATTGTATTTTTTTTTCAATCCATATAACTCTGAATTACATGAATGGACATAGTTCGTCTACACACAAATTTCCTATCTGTAAGAGAAGATCTTGTGTAGTTATTATCTTTTCCAAGGTCTTTATCAGGGACTAGATTTGACCCACTTCTCCTTGCCTTATTATTCCCACCTCCCCAGTCTGCAGATGTTGCCTTGTTTTAATTGTACAGTCTGCTTTTGATGCAAGTCAATAGTTTGTTATAGTTTGTTTAAAAATACTACGTATCATTCCATAATGTAACTAATTGCAGTTGCACTCTTGTTTACATTGCATTAATAAACACAACAAAATAAGTTGTCCTTGGAGACTAAGCATCTGGAATCCTTGAAGATCTGCAGTTGCAAACACCAAAAAGGAAGTAAAATCTTTGAAACAGTCCATTACCATTAAAAAGTAGCTTGGTGAGTTTCCAATGAAAAATAAACCTATTCCCACACCAGTTACTACGGAAAAAAAAGAAAAAAAAAAAAAAAAGAAGAAACTATGACAACAGTCTCCTTTATAGATAGAAAAACACATGCTGGGGATTTTTATGAGCTATCTCTACATGGAAATCATCTGTACAGAGACATCGTTGATGTCTGTTCTGGGCAGTGTTTCAGGGAGATGCCACTCAATATACCCCTTTGAAAAATTCATCCTGAGTAGAGCCCAACACTAAATGTGACGAGAAGAATATGGGAACTTCTTTTCTACTGGTATGGGATGGCACTCAAGCACCTAGCAGCAGACTACCTAGCCATGGAGACCAGGTGAGCCACAGGTCTAGAGATACACAAGAGTGAGGACCAAGGGTTATTTTCTCCTATTGTGTTCCAAGGAAACTTATGCTTTCAAATAAAGCTTGACTGCAGGTAGGGAGGCAGCCGAAGTTTCAAACACTTTTAGCGCTCAGTTTGTGGATCAGAAGGGTACGCAGTCAAAGCAATCTGAAAGCCCAAAGGAATACAACATAGCTGAGAGGATCTTGTTTTTCCCAGTACGCAAGGGATCTACACTCGAGCAAAAATGATCCACATGTTTGTACTTATCAAACTTACTATGATAAAAATGGAAATATGGTTTTTGTCTGAGCATACTTACTAAAAAGAGCCCATCCCCAAATCCCACTATAGAGTGTGGTAAGTTGCAGCATGCAAAACTTTGGGAAAGAGGCTTGAATTTGGAGGAAATTTAACTTCACGTATCAAAAATGTTAACAAAAGCGGACCTTAGATTGTAGCTCTACAACCCACACATCAGCGGAGATTTTTTTGAAGATTCACAGTTACTATACACAGTAAAAAAAAAAAAAGAAGGATCCCTGCAAAATCATATATGTTAACAACTATATAATAAAGCAGTATTAGCAGAAACATTCAGCATGATATATCCATCACAGCAAAAGTCAAATAAATAATTATTAAAGGTGAATTTACACATAATATCTAACACCAAAGGAAGTGACCCACACTTCTGCAAAGCCAGGTGTTAAGAGTTCCCCAAATATTAGCAGAGAAAACTAAATTTAAAAGGGATGTTTAATACCTTAGAGAGTGACTGCGCTTTTCTCAGGATCTGGCAAAATGGGATATCACCTTCTAGCATAACATATGCACTTATTTGAGAATTTGTGCTGCACTGTATGCAATGACAGAGTGCAGAGCTCTCTATTTACAATAGTTATGCACTGATGATAAATTGCAAGTGAATTTATTTTTGTACAAATGAACAATCCTAAATGTAAATGTTTGTTAGAACTTTTGTTACTGCCTCAATCAAAGTCATTAGTTAACTTGCTATTATTGCAGTGCAGTAGATGACAGTTGGCCTCTATTTTTACATTTTATAAACTTGTTTTAAACATATACATTTATGCTAACCCCACTTTATATTTTAATATTTTATCCCAGATTTTCTGCTGGTCCAGTTAGCAGTGGTAGAATTCATGAACAGATGGAGCAGGAGTTATGCTAAGACTTTTCAGCCTGAGTGAAGTTTAAAAGAGCCTAGATTTCTCTGCTTCTTGAGAGAGTGGAAACAGCAAGTGCAAGAGGGAACAGAAAGTATGTTAGGAGCTTCTAGGACATCCAAGATTTTCTGCATATGCCGATGGCTGAAACATTATGAAGAAGGATTCTGCAGTAGATGGACAATAGCAAAAGAAAGGACCCTGCTCCCGATAGCTGTATGTGTCTACAAATGAGTACAGAAGGAGGCTCCTTGCCATATCTGAGCTCTCAGACCTGACCTTCCTCACCACCTAGTGTGTACTGGCACGTGCAGGAAAGGGTCTGTCTGCTTAGAGGCTTCCCTCCCATCCTCAGCGTATGAAACTGCTTACCAAATTTGCCCTTACAATGATATTCTCCCTTCAGTAGGGTAATACCTCTGTTTGCAGTACATAGTAGTTTAGCCTCTCAAGAGGACTTGGGTGACTTGGTTTGGGCATCATAAATCAGGCTACATTATTCAACCGTCTGTTTCTCTGGCTACATCCCCCATGAGATTTTGGAAATGTTCCAAGTGATACCACTTCAAGAAAACTTATCTTCCAAGGTAAAATAGAATAGCTGCTTTAATTTATTTTCTCACATAAAATCTCATCTTATTATAATCATCAGATGATAATAACGTGTTTCTAAATGTGGAACTTACAGGATTATTTGCCACTCAAATGGCACCTTGAGACAGCCTGCATTATTAGTCCTTTTTTTTTTTATAGTGTCACACACATACTGCTGTACCATCCGTGTAATGAAGAGTATAAAATATCTTTATTTCACTTCCAGCCTGATATCATGAGTGAAATTAAGCAAATATATTCTTTGTACTCACCCCAGCCTTTGGTTTAGCTCCAGAGCTGGCTCCTGAACAGGGAGATGCTAGGTCAGGAGCATGGATGCTTGGAGACAAGTTTGTTTGTGAGTGGCTTACTGAAGCAACATCCACTCCACTTTCAGAACCAGATTCAACATCCTGTAAAAAAAATGTTGCAAGTCTCTCTAGTAAAGTGAATATCAAATAAAAATCTAGTTTTTTTAAATAATGGAAGTAGTTAGACAGGCTCACTCAAATATCTATGCTTAATTTTCTGTGTAAGCATAATTCCCCTTATTCTTTTCCATTACCTACACATTCACTTGCCATCCTTTTCAATGTGGTGGTTTGCATTAGCTGCTGTTCTGAAATTATAAATCACCACTAGCATCAAAGCTGTAATTCCCCTAAATGTTAGAAAGCAAGGTAAGAAAAATCAGTTTGGGGTTGCAGAAGTCTGACATTTTTCTCTGATGTTCAGTATTTCCTGTGTGCTCCCACCTTCTGTCTCCGGCAGCATTGCAAGCTCAGAGAACATCTGTAAACCATTACACAGCTGAGATGACATCACCATCCAGCAGTTTATACAATTCAGAGGTACAGCTCCCTAGTTTTTTGGAATCAGCAGACACTTATCAGCCAAATGCTATTTCTGGTTAAAATGCCCTTGCTTTAATGACACTGATTACATTCCTTTTTTGAGAATAAAAAGAAGAAGAATCATCGCATGTTTTATTTTTTAGGAAGCAAAAATACAGCGCGTGCTTGATTTACTGCATGGAGTGAGAGCAGGGGATTATACTGCTTGCAGATAAATTGTGACACATATCTGGCAGAGAGCTGGCTATGCGTAGAACCAGCCATATACTGTCAGGATTATTAGCCGAGGTGCAGCCTGCCTGAATACAGCTACACAGTACACAGAAAAAAAAGGCTGAACTATTAACCCCAGCCAACTCTGCGCAGACAAAGCCTCAGTTTCCTAATGCCAAGTTCCTAGAATAGGTGAAATATGGGGCAGAGACATCTCAGGGGTTCTGCTCCCGAACTGAAAAGAAACGGCAACCCTTTGATTTATTAATTCCAGTTAAGTCTCTGGTCTGCCAGACAGAAGCTGCCAATTAGACAGGTGCCTCTGCACCAAGTATGCCAGCGTGCTGTTTTCTGAAAAGGGTTAGAAACTAGAGACAAAGCTGGACTCTAGGTAGGACCATGTGTTTGGGTCAGATATTTCCTGCCAGTGAGTCCTCTGCAACGTGCAGCATTGGGAAAGCAGGAGAGCCATGGAAATACCTCTGGAGAAGTCAGCTTGGGTACAGCTGCTCTTAGGAGGCTTCTGCTTAGCAGAGCCATGCTGCCACAGTGCACAACCATGCTCCCTGCCCCATTACCCATGTTTTTTACATCACATTCAAATGCTTTGTTACTATACAATCAATATGAGACTGAACACAATGCACAAGTGTCATGAAAACAATTTTTTTTTTTAATCTTCTGATTCATAATACTCAAAGGCTCAAAAATTCCTAGAAATTCAGTGTATATAAATAGCATATATATCATGTTTGATGCAAACTGTCTTTCTGGAGGGCTACTTTGCAGCATGGAAACAGATACCACCTCTCCTTATCGTACAGAATTACTTATGCAGATTGCTCCAACTCCCTTTCTTGCTGTAAGAAATTAGCTAAAATGCTGGCACTCATTGGCGAGATACAGAGAACAGATGTTAACATCATATTTCAGCTTTCCTCTCCCATCCGTGCTCAAGGAGACACTGTGAGACCATTGATATCCAGGGGGAAAACGGATAAGTTAAAAGTGTAATTATGCTATGTCCTTTAAAAATGACATATTATACAATCTTTAGCTGACCAAACCCACAGAAACTTAAATACAGGTTTTCTCACCTACAGGCCTCTCAAATTGACTGTACAGCAATAATGAAGTCTGGCATTAATAGGAAAACCCCCTCATTTAAAAGAAAATATGACTAACAAAACCAAATGGCCTGAATGTTAGCCTAAAGATCTTGGGGCAGTATTTCTCAAGTTTCTTAAATTGAAAAACAGCTGCAGCACATGTGGGTGAAATTAAGAGGAAGCCTGCATGAGAACACCTTGGGGCAACCATTTCATGTTCTTCACAGTCACATGTGTAAACATTTTTCAGAAAAAAAAGAACACATCAATCACATTTGTGAGCTGTCTAGTCTCCCTTCAGACTACTCTCAGCAAGGAATTGTCTCATTTAAATAAATCAAATAATTAAAGAAATTTAAATAATTAAAGTTCTGCCCAGAATCTTATTTTGAATGACAGAGGGTTTTAGAAGTGTGTCTGCCAAAAATTTCATGGACCCCCCACTAGCGGAAAACTAAGACCTGTAGCTCAGACTTACTTTCAGTTCTATTTAATGTCAAATGAGACATATACATATGCTCTGAGACTGGTGTGAGCCTGACTCTGTGCTGACTCTGCATTTACAGTAAGTGATAATTTGAGGGGCAGACATTTTCTGAATCCTGTTGATGTTGCCTTCTTTCGTCTGGGAGCTCTTAACCTCTCATTTATGAAATGATGCCAAAAGGAAATAACGGATGCCACTATTACTGCCTTCAAAACATAAGCAAATTCTTTACAAAAAGAGCTTTAGTTCTGAAACCAAGGAGCTGATAAATGTGAGGACGGGGGAAATAAAGTCAAGTAAAACCAGATTCTTCTTAGAGTATTAAGAAAGAGTAAGCAAACTGGCTTACAGGTATATGCCTCCGTTTGTATGTTGGGGTGCTGGATGGGGAAGAGCCTGCACTGAGAGCATTTTCAATATCCTGATCAAGCTGGTCCAGTTTCATAATTAACAGCACCATTGAATCCAGTCGTGATCGGTCCCGATCTTCTGTTATTTCCTAAAGAACAGAACATACAATTGCTAAATCTGAAATTGCATTATTTGGAAAGAATAAGCTCAAATTAAGAAAGCTCTGTTTCTTAATTTGGCATGAAAGTACATTGAATAATAATAAGAAAATAATTTTTTTTTTTTGAAAACTACTGTTTTGTGTAATCAATTAACTGAGCATTGGCTTACTGCTGGGAAAACAATTCATATTAATATTTAATATACATCCATTATAGCAATAAAGTTTTTTAAAAAAGCACAGTTTTTTGGCACCAATGCATCATTGCCATTTCCTTGATACACATACTCTAGTTCTGTGATTCTAAACATATATTCCCCCCAAGTGAATTTGATTGTACAAATACAAATTATGAAGGTTAATGTACGACTGAAATGGGAGAGGAAGAAGTTCAAAGAAGCCATTTTCCAGCTGAGGACTTTTCCTTGCAGAACTCATCAGCATGACCATGTTTTCTCAATTCTTGGCAGAGTTTTCTGTCTTGGTTGGAAATTCTCATGTACACGAGCTACACTAACATTATAGTAAATAAAGCATTGCCGACTAGAAAGAGAGAAGGATGAGGGGTATTTTCATCACAGCCTTAAACATCTGGTTTATGCAGCTTGTTTCCCTATACTCCACTTGTACCACATGGAGAAAGAGAAGATCCTTGAAAGAGCAATTCAAAGCAAGATCTTCACCTAGATGGACTAAATAACGCTCTCAAGGAATTTCTCCCTCTCTTTCCCCTTTATGTAGAGAGTGTTAATGCAAAAGTTAACCAACTAGCCTGACTCCAAAATTCAGGAATATGAAAACCTCCACTGGTTCCTATATGGATTTTCATAACAGGAACTTAGAAAATAGGAAGTTCCATTAACTCACTTAAAATAATATTTTTATAAATCCTTCTCAAGAGATGGAAACAAAGATGTTATAATTGCTTCATTGTGTCCAAGAATTAGGTAATATAAATGCTCAAATCAGCTTTTTTTTTTTTTTTTTTTTTTTTGATACCCATTAAA
>NW_009260268.1:8696440-8717971 GCF_000687185.1 Egretta garzetta | reverse complement strand
TTTTTTTTTTTTTTTTTTTTTTTTTCTTTACCCATTAAACTGTTTTTCAGGCTACACAGTGACATCTCTAGTTAGTTAGGATTTTATTGGTGGGTTTTTTATAGACTGCTTCAAAGACGTTGCAAAACATGAATTAAATGATTCCTGCTAGAATTAAAGGAACTGTATAGATAAAATAGTCATATAAAACATGCTCTTTATGTGAAGGCAGAGGTAACCAAAGGTTAGTTAACTAAATCTTAGAAAGGAAGAAATACAAATCTGTCAGTCCATAGCAGAGTTATGAACAACGTTCATAGCAAAGGCCAAATCCAGAAAAACTGTGTATTTCATCTTTTATTACCACATGATATTTTGGATTGGCTTGCTGAAAAAGCTGATGAATTTGCAGGACCTCCTGATGAACCTGAACTGAGTTTAGAATGACCCTGAGAGAATATTACCTCAAAACAATGTAGCAATCAGTGAAATGGGTTAAGTTTCACTTTCTTTCAAACTGAAAACACAATGTCCCAAATGATTCATTGAAACTCCATGCATCTTCATTTTAACTGATGTTAAATTGATGTCTGAAGTTTGCAAATGTCAGAACAGTTATTTAATCTAACCTGCAAGGGTGCAGAAAGCCCACTGGAGCAAATAAGGGTCTGCTAACAAAGGAGACGTGACCTCCTGTGTGGCATGGAGATACGTTTGCCATGGTGGGTGAGATCGTAGCCAGTTTATCCATTGAGAGGGGACCAGTGCTGCTACCCAACTAGCGTCTCACACAGACCCCTGACTATGTATTTATTTCCATCAGTTATGCTTGGAAATATAAAACTGGAAAGGCTAATCAACCTAAAATTTACACTTAACTTAAATCCCAAAAGTTAATTGCCACACCACCACAAAGTGAGTGGTGGTGACTGGGTGGGGTTTTTTTGTTTGTTTGTTTTGTGGATTTTTTTTCTGACTAGAGACATAACAGGCACTTTACATGAAGACAAAAAAAAATAAATCTGGAATTTTCCCCAAGAAAACTGTTTGACTTAGCCTGCCAAAAAAGTATAAACTTGCTCTGCATGTAGCAGATTGAGAATGTTGGAGAAGAATCTGCTGAAATGAAGAGGTGGCAAAATATTGCTCAAAGTGATACTCAGGCTTGACATGATGGGCTGACTTTGCAGGCAAACACCCCTTTTAGAAAACAATAATATTATCAGTATGGAATACTGCTCTTCTGTTCAGAAGTCCTAGCAATGGTTTGTGGTTCTGACTGCTGTTGACATCAACCTTGTGATGAGAAGTTTTAAGTACAGTTTCTGTTTTCACAGTTTACTGAATAACACAATAATCACTTTATCTTTGGCCAGGGCACTATTAAACTGTATATATAAAAGCCTAAGTGTTATGCCAAAAATTTAACATGTACAAATAAAAAAGGATAATCTTGAGTTGGAAATTCAATAGAATACACTAAATATGTATTATTGTAAGATTAATTTATGTTTAGACAGTTTTAGCCTTGATATTATCTAACAAATATCCAAGAGCTTTATAGGCTGTCTTTTTTGCATCTCCCTTCTGAGATTTTATTACTGAAGTGTGATATGATCTAAAGCCAGCAATATGTTAGCAAATAATTTGTTTTCTTTTGAAAACACAGTATTTCTCTTGCATCCAGTCTCTCAGATATTTCCCCACTTATAGCTAGTTACCTTCCAAATTAGTACACAATAATATAAATTACATTTATAGAACCATACAAAAATCCTAGCTTTACCATTATGAAGTCAAAACTCAGGCATTAGAAGGTGCCTGGTCAAAGACTGCCCTTACAGCCTTAATTTCTGCCTTTAGGCATTTGCATGCAGCAATTCAGGAATATATCACAAGCATATACAGTAGGTCAGACTTGAGTTGTTATTTGTCTGGAGGTTTGATTTTTAACATGTTTCCATACAAAGAGGAAATGCTTTAGGTCATGAACTGGAAAAAACAGGATTTCTTTTAATTTTTATCCTCGCTGGTGTGATAAAGGAGCTAGTTAAATTTGAATACATTCATATGTTTAGAACAGAAAACATTGAAACTGTTCCCAGAATGAAGGATGCTTGAATTACTCCTAAATTAAGTATTAAAACCCCAAAGTTAAGGTCATATTGAAGGAAAACCAAATGTTTTTACAAGGAAAACAATTTACAAGCCCTGTTGCTATCACCAGCAAACAATGCTAACAAAATGAAAACATTTTTGAGAACACGGTTGCAGATGAGATTCAGCCACTTTTTTAGACACTTTTGTAATTTTGGAGCTTATGTAGTTATTGAAAAACATAACACTATTTTTTCCCCCTATGTACTCCAATGCTCTTCAAGTGCTTGTTTGTCTTTTTGCTACCAAGCTGCTTTGTGCCTGCATTTACAAACTGAGGTTGTTTATTAACATGATGTCCCTATAGCACTCCGCACAGAGAACACCTGGCAACTTCTGAATATAATGCTCTTTGTACATTATATTTTTGATTTTGAATGTTTGATGGATAAACAACAAACACTTTACACCATTAGTCAGAGTATTTCTAAAAAGGACCCCTCTCTCCCTAGTTTTTTTTTTAAGATATAACTTTTATACCTGCATTATGACAAAGCCATGATGATTTTAACCTACTCTGAAATAAAAAAAACTAGTCAAGGAGTACAACACCAGTTGAGTTTGGGTTTAATACATCCATTTTTTCTTATCAGTGAAGGGCAAAACATTTGAAGCAGATACTCTTCCTCTCTCTTAAAACCTTTGTTTCTCTAAGTGTAATTTTCACCTTCTCCTGTAGCTACTGTTTTACATCACACACACACACACTTTTCTTCCTATTACAGCCCTCTTTCAGATGAGTAGAGCTGAAGCAAAGGGTACCTTTTGAAAAGTAGTATATACTTTTAAGAGTAAAGCCTAGATTAATTTTCACAGCAAATATTTTGTACAGAAGTAGTCAGTACACAAAACTAACTTTGTGCTCTCTCTTAATACCCTCAGAGGGATTGAATCACTCCCACCTTCTCTCTAAGGGCTCTCTTTCAAAGCATCTGCTGGTTTCAAGACCAGAGGAGACACCCCCATTAGTGCCAGTGGGGTCCCCTGTGGTTAAGAAGGGGAGAGGACGCCCTGCTCCAAGCAGCCCTCTCTTAGGGCCACCAGGGCACCGCCAACCTTGCTCCTCCCTGACGCTCTTGTGTCACGATGCTCACAATTTCTTTGAAAAGGAGACCTTGGTTTTTAGAGGCAAGCTCATTGCATGGCTGGCAAGGTGAGCTTAATTACCCACAAAAGAAAGGGATCTTTTATGGAAAGGGTTGGCTGAGCTTTGTCTGGTATTCTTGATCTGCAGCCAGCTGGACTGACTTAAGATCTTGTAGTAATGCTATGTATTTCAGATGGCATTAAATTACTCATTCTTGTCTTTCCTTGCTAAAGGAAGAATACCCTTTCTGAAAAATAGAAAGTTATTAAGTTACTGATTCTATACTGTGAAGGTTTTAATCTGAACTGAAAACAAACACAAAGAATAATGCAATATATGGTATTTTGGAACTATCTGTTGATTTTTACTAACAGGTGTATAAATCAGATGTGTAATTTTCATCCTTCTACACTGCAGTGCACAGTTCACAAACTTTGAAAATTACCTAAGAATTTTATCTTTCTCTAAATTTTACATTCTATAGTACCATATTAGAGTCCTGTTCTTCATATTGGAGGAATTGCAGGCAGAGAACATTCCAAGACAATGAAAAAAATAAAGCATTCCATCCCTTTTTGACATAAGACACGAGGCCTAGACACCAGCAAAAATCACAATAGGGTTACTACTGTAAATCATATTTTGAACTAATATTTAGAATAGGCTGAAAACAGAATACATAACATAAGCATATGCTGGTGTACACATGCACAGGTGAGGGGACATGCTCCTGATGTTCCTGCATGCAGAAATCCCTAAACATTCATGCATGTTTTCGGGAAGGTAGTTTTTCTTCTGATTTTTCTTACAAGAATTTTAGATATCTGACTCAATTTTTCTAAATGTAAACTATCCCATAGCACTGATCTACACACATATTTTAGTTCCTGTTAAACCCACAAATAAGTTAAGTTTGCAAAAGTGAAGACTTCAAAGGTGCTTGATTGCTACATAACGTAGTAATTGTGATTTTTCACCACATATCCTTATCCTTAAAAGAAATGTAATATCACAGAATCACAGAATGGCAAGGGCTGGAAGGGACCTCAGGAGATCATCTAGTTCAACCCTCCTGCTAAAGCAAGTTCACCCAGAGCAGGTTGCACAGGACATCATCCAGGCAGGCTTTGAATATCTCCAGAGAAGGAGGCTCCACAACCCCCCTGGGCAGCCTGTTCCAGTGCTCTGTCACCCTCAATATAATAAATAATAAATACGATAAATAATAAATACAATAATATCAGAAAGTCAACCTCTGAAGAACGTAATATCTTAACAAAATGCATGCTTTTTATACTTCCAGACCCAAAATATGGTTCCTTCTATGGAACATAGTGCTTGTAGGGATAGTACTGCACTCTGGGGAAAAGAAGAAAATATGATGGAAAATGACAAAGAGCATAACATCCAAATATACTCAAGCTGGTAAATTCCAGAAACTGGAAGATTTCAGGACTAAAAGTGTGGTGACGCTTCTCCATTTCCCTAACTTTTTATAACATCTTTCAAACTCATGTGCTATACTCAGGTAAGGTCTCCTGAATTTAACCCAATTTCCACTGCAGAAACTTGCTATCTTTCCTGTTCAAAGTTGATTTAATCTAAACAAAAGCATTCCTCTTTAGTAACTTCCTTTCTACAGCTGTTTTTGCCTAAACACATACTCAACCTGTAGGCTGTACTCTTTTTTAGTTCAGGCAGTTTTGATTGTAGTTTTCCATGTGTCATGTCGGCCAAGTAAACTATCTAGCAGAGATGTTATTTTAATAATGAAATTTAGCAATTCACTATTGATGAAATGGAAAATCACTCAAAAAACCTCGGGACAAAACAATCTGAGGAATCACGACTGTATTAATTCAGCAGGGACTGCAGGCAGTAGTTACTACTCATGAAGTGGTTGCTCTTGAAACACAGCAGCTCTGTAGTAAGTCAGTCAATCAAGGTCGCTTTCTAGCTAATGACATATTACCATGGGTAGATATTAATAGAAAACATAAACTTCTCAAACTGTCATTACTGCATTAACATTATATCAATTTTCCTGCAATACTAATGAAAATAACGCTAACGCAAATAACAAAGAGAAGCAAACCCGAGCCTAAAAGTAACAACTCTAAATGGTATATCTTGTCCAATGTAGAAGATAATTATCTTATACGTAGAATACAATTTCATAAACTACAGATGATGGGTGAAAATCAACACCTCTGTCTTCGGACTTACACCTGTTTACAGTAGCCAGTCTGATGACACCCAACTCCCAGTAATCATCCCTGATTTAGGATCATGTCAGGATTATGACTGTGAAAATTTGCCAGAATCAAATCCCATAGAGGCACAGAGCACAACATGAACATAATCTGTCTTCATTGGGTGGGAAAAAATTTAGTTAAAACATAATATCATTAATCATGCGCTTTCCAGCATAAATAATATTCCATTCTGTGATTCTGTGAGAGTTTTTAACACTTCTTGCAATATGCTTTTTAAAGTGGACACAAATGATATTGTAGTGAGAACCCATGTGGCATTTTGGACACTTAAAGCCATGCTCTCCACCTGTGATCCTCTCACCTTTAGAGGTCTCTAGACCAACCTTCTGCTCAAGTATGGCCAGCTGTGAGATGAGACCAAACCGTTCAGGGCTTGATTCAGTCAGGTTATGGAAACCTCCTAGGACAGAGAATGCACAACCTCTCTGGGCAACCTGCTCTCATCCTTGACTGTACTCATGGGGAAAAAGCTTTTCTCTGAAGAGATCAACTAATGCATTTCAAACCTTGAAGTAAGGAATTGTTTACAAACAGAAAGGAAACCCAACACGTCCAGTTTTACACTGCACTGAAGACAGTGCAAAGAAGATGGGGGAAGGGGAATGAATATAAAACCTAGGTTGTCCTCCAGTTTACCAGTGAAAACACAGAAATCAGGTAATGGCTACTACTAATATGAAGTCTATTAGTAACACTTTAGTCCACAATACCTGAAGATATTTGAGTAGCCTCCTGAAATTAATGAGACTCTTCCCATAATTACAATGGACTTTGAATCAGGCCTAAGACAGACATGAGAATTAAAACCCACAAACCACTGTACACTCTAACTCCTCCCAGGTGAGAAATAGAAGTGTTTGTCTTAAATGGTTATCATGCTACCCTACTAAATAAAGATTTTTAAGAATACAGGTTGCATTGTAAATCAATCTTTTTAGATAAGGTATCTGTTCATTAATATGATTGTGATGTCAATAAGTGAAAAAATAGTCTATTGAAAAAACTACAACATAATCCCCTTGCTAATAATACCTTAATCAATTTGCTTATTATTTGTGTGCGGGGTGGGGAGAATCTCCACCGAGTGTTTCAAGCCCAGTTAACAGGTTGCAGAAAATTTTCTGTATTTGCTTTTCTTTGCAAGCAAAATGTTTGTGCAAAGCTAGGAGGCATTATGGAAGAAATGTGCTGTAATACAAAAATTGTAACAAATCCTCATATGAAGGGAGCAGGTTTAGCTGGTTATTTAACCTTGTAAATCTTGCCATGAGGGCTTAGCTTGAAGACATCCAAGCTATCATTCACCTGTTGGGGTTTTTTTTTTTTGTTAAAAATGTAAATATTTAACTGCTTCTGCCTTTTACTTTAGTTTTATATTACTCTTTTGAGTCCTATGGGTTTATTTATATTTATATGTATTTACAAGTCACATAAACACACACGCACACATGCTTGCACTCCAATTTGTATAGCAAAGACACCTTGTACGTTGATAATTTTAAATTTGGCATTTTCTAAATGCAGAAGTAAATATTACAAGTTTACCTGGGGAGACTAATTAAAAAAGTAGATTAGGTTGGCTATTATGATTATCAAGAGTTGCCTGAGAATTTTTCTGTATTGAATGACAAAATGTAGGAACATTTTGTAATAACCTGCAACTCACTGAAATCAGCCCAGTGCTTGTGGCTTCTGATAATCTGGTCATTCATTTAGATATTTAGCTAGAGACAGAAAAATCTGCATTTGTCACTCTGTTTTTGGTAATCTGGCTCAAGTTAGCAGTTTACATGACAGATTCACTAGGCTTATCTTCCAAACACAAGCAGTTTCCAATCCCTCTTGTGTCTGGAGGAGGCTGTTAGAAGAGAAAGGGAATTGAGGAAAGCTGAGATAAGGTGCATTCAGCAAAGAGTATTTTCTCTCCCTTTACACTGAAGCATGACTTGATTATGGAGACTTCTGTAAAGAGGCAACAAAGAAAATCTCGAACTTCAGAACTGATGGTGGAAAGAATGAGGTGGGGGATTCAATGTAGAGAGAAGAGCTCAAGTTCTTGTATGGAAAATTATATGATGTAGACAGGTGCGTACCAACCATACTGAATCTCAGGGAGTCCAAGCAACTCTGTGTCTGAAAGGACACCCAGGATCAAGGCACAAAAAGGGTGAAACTAGATGCATAAGACCTACTTTAAATGAGTCACCAGTTGATCTGCTCTACTGCAGAATAGACCTACTTTGTTTGTGCAGTGAGGAAGGTATCATAACATCACGAGAATCAAAACCCATAAACCACTCTCCAACTTCTTCCAGATGAGAAATAGAAATTACTTAGGTGGTTAAAATGGTAATCTGTTAAATTAAAAATTCAGGTTGAAAGAGGTGAGGTGAGGTGAGATGATGTGGGGTGGGACGCTCTAGGTGTGATATGACAAGACCCAGTTACAGTCCTGTTGTCAAGATGGATGAAATGGAAGACATAATTTGGGCTCTTTTTTTTTTTTTATTTTGTTTGTTGTGCTGGTCAGCAGCACTAAAGTGCAGCACTGCAGCTCAGGTAATAAGGCTTGTAGAAAAATGAAGGAACATATAAGTACTGCTAGGGTGAAAATGATATTGAAAATGCAAGGCAGTGGCTAGTGGAGTGAGAAATATTAATGCTAATCCAAACAGGACACTTTTGTGGTACAGAAAATAACAAAAATGCAGAAGTGGAGTTATTTTCTGCAAATGTAGAAGAGCAAACTTCACAGAAGTTTGGCAATATACAAAACCTTCCCGCATTATTAATGTTCTGCCCATGTATAGACCCTTCTTCTATGCAAAGCTATTTGGAAATCTCTTTTAAATATTTTGGTGTTACTTCTGGTTCATTTTATGAGAAAAAAAATGCACTAACTGAAGATTTTTAAAGTCACGCAAGTGACCTGAGAGAATTGTTTAAAGATCTTCTTAGGCTTCCTGTTGTGGCAGATGTAGCAATGGATGTTGAAGGCTGTTGCAAACTTCCAGAAGTTATAGCAGAGACATGTTTTTCTTGTGCAGACATTTTGTGACAAATAGAGGAGGGAAGCTGAGAATTTAAACTCTTCTCTAGTAAGACTGAATTGGTTTAGGTACAGTGAACTTCAAAATAGCACTGTTTTTTTCAGATGCAGTACGTTCTCTGCAACAAAAGCACTGGAGCAGATTCTCAGAATGCTACTTACGTTTGCATGTGACTTGCATGACATGACTGATTTAGTTGTCAGCACGTAGAGAAAAACATTTGTGAAACAAAATGACCTTCTTACTGCAGGGCTTAATCAATGTACTTCCCCCCGCCCCCCCCCATCATTATAACAGCGATGGTATTTATAGCACATGCATCTCCAAGAACAAGACCTTGAATAGGGAGACCAGCGTCTCTTCCTACAGTTATGAACAGTGTTCAGAAAGAGTTGTGATCAAATATTTTTTGAAAGTCCCAAAGCTCAAAGACCTACTTGCTTGTCTCCCAGTTTTGCCCACCACATCGGTGCTTTTCTGTAAATCCATGTATTCTGCATAGCTTCTCTATATTTACTATCTAAAGACTGATTGTTAGCTATATAAGTGCACTTGATTTTGCCTCTAGCAATGAGCTAAGCTTTTTGGCTATACTTCATTAATTGTATAGACTGCTCATTTCTTTCTTGCAAAGATTCCTTTCAATACCAAGACAAATTCTAAAGGGTGTTCATTACTGTAGTGAACCTTACAGTAGTTAACGATGTAAAATTTACTTTCACCTTACATGGTATTTATAAGTTTAGCATTTCAAGATTCAAGTGTGATCAGAACTCGGTCATTTAGTCACTTTGTACTTTGTTCTGTTTATAGTTATCCTCCAAACTTAGTTTTAAAAAAAAGATATCGAGATCATGATCCGATATAGGTCATGGTTTCACGGTTACTTAATTTTCCCAAAATTCACAGTTCTACTACAAGTTGCTGGTCCCTCATCTACTCTCCCAGGCCACTCCTCACCTCCCCTTGTGCCAGCACCAGTCTCCAGTAGCGAGCCAGTGGGGATCCAGCTGAACATGGTCCCTAGGAAAGTGGTAGTGTTGAGCAGGGTCAGTTCCCTAGTCTGGTTCTCCATGCAGCCACGAAAATGTCTGCCAAGGAAGGCTAAAGAAAGGGAAGATGAAAAGCTGTACTGATTTTTTTTTTTTTTTTCTTTTTGCAAGAGCCTGGATTTATGTTGGTGCAAAGTGACCACATAACTGTAACCTTGTTTTTACAGGTGAGGTTAGGCTGATTTTACAGATGCTGTAGGGTCTGGGGGCTTCTCAAATGTTTTTCTTCAGGACACCACTACAAAGAACATAAGGGAGTCTGCACATACGTAATTCAGTTGGTGAGTGTCTGAAAGAGAGGTGTATTGTCAAAAAAGGGCAGTCAGCTGCTGTCCCCTGCCCCTCAATTCACCCATGTAGCCTTCTTTAGCTTTGCCTATCTATGCAGCTGATGACATGCCAGAGATGTTTTTTATGTCACAAGTTTGTAGGAGAACATGATAGCATGAGAAAATCCATTGCTAATTTTTTATATTCAGTGAAAGGAGTTTAAGTGCCTTGTTTTCTTGGAAAAGAGCTCATTTTTTCCCACTTGAAAATTGGATTGCCCCAGTGACAATTACTTTCTTATTAAATTACTTCTGCACAGTAAGATTTAAATGAAGGGTAGTTTTGTATCACACACCACAGAACATTGATATTTATAAGAACTGTTATTGGTGACTGAGGAAGTGGTGGTAAAGGTCTTGATCCTGAATGAAGATAAAATTTGTTATTTGTGAATAAGACTGAACGAAAATTAGAGTTCAGGTTTGGGTTAAGACCCAACACCCTTGAATTTTAAGACTTTGTCTCAGCAAAATGTTTCAAAAAAAGAGTTACAAAATTAGATGTTCATATCAGACTTTTTTAGCTTAACTGTATGGAAACCTAGTCACAGGTTAATCAAGCCCACCCAAACTAAGACCGAGATCAAATACATGGGGAGTGGAAATGTTGATCAAGGAAACTGTTATTCCTTTTCATCCACATGAAGAAAGATTCTAGATAGCTCGAAAAGTCTTCATAGAGCACGCTCTCTCACTTTGAATTCTTAGCAAGCAGTAATAGATGTCAATCAGAGGGTTTGGGAAATTACAGAATCAAAGGAAGCTAGATCACCCTTTATATGGCACACACCATATTTTACAACTATTTCCTGGATTAAATAGCCAAGATGCTGCAGTCATGTCAGCTTTTCTGCTGAAATTCTGCAGCAATTGCAAGATGCCTTTTGCAGAGCTGATAATGGCCCAAATTGGGTAAAAACTATGAAAACCCCTCTTGTTTACCTCAGACACCCCTTAATAGCATCTGTCTTCTGTATCTTGTTGTCTGAAATTCATCAAAGCATCTGACCATGTGGTAAGTGGTGAACTGGAATTTTGTAAAAGTCTGTGGTTCAGACAAGGAATTCTGCTTTTCTTTATAATATATTCAGCTATTTCATGTATGCCTTTGAAATATGTTTATGCGCAGTGGAATTATTCTAGCTATTAAAAATTGCTTAACGGGATTGATCTGTGCACAGTGCCCATCATTGAGGGCTTGCTCAGACACACACACTGGCCTGTAAACTAGCCTTTAGGATTGACTATCCATGCACATCAAAGGACATAACCCACGTAACACACAACCAAAAGACAAAGTTACTCTGAAAGTCTCATTCTTCTGCAGCTACCTTTTTGAATCCTTGAATTCATTCTCCCCTAAGAAAGTTTGCTGCCTAGATTTTTCTGTCGTTCACTATAAATACTTATTTTTCTTTAGCATTTCTATCCTAAATCTTTAGAAGTGTGCCCAGAGTTGCACTGCATAACTGCTACTAAAGCATTTTTCCATAAATATTTAAATGAATACATTTTGTACACTTGTTTTTAAGCATTAACTGCTTTCTCAACAGTAAGTTCAGCTTTCCAAGTCTAGTGACTATTTTCATCTGAAACTATCAACACTAACTGCTTTAGATATTACACAATATTAAGTATTACACATTTATATACTCTATTAATCAGCTAACAATAGAAAGTCATAGAAACAAGAAATACAACTGAAAGAAATCTTGAAATATCATCTGTCCTCTTCTCAGTGACAGGACTGTCATACTTGACAGATAGTTCTCCAGCTCCTCTTACAAACTTCCAAAACTGCCCCAAGCAAAGAAAGTTTTATTCCAGTGCTACCTTCCTTAGCACTAAAAAACTAATTCTAATGTGGAATGACAATCTTTCTCTAGCTTGAGCTCATTAACTCTTATTTTTGCCAATTTTTGGTCTCCGTAATAGACTTTTTTTTGTCCTTGGAGATGGTATTATGTTCCCCTCTTAGTCTCCTGTTCAGGCTCATTCCTTCCCCTCCTCTGGGGGCCCATCTCTGGCCATTCTCACATCTCTTGGCCAGACTCCTGGACTCTCCTCCTGAATAGCAACTTGCAGAAACCTCTGCCTTCACTACAGGTGAAACTGATGTAAAAAGTGCATCTCTAGGAATGGAAAGGCACAGCATGCTCAGGGCATTTTTCTGTTGTGACAGAAAATAAATGTCGGTTAAAGCCATTTCTCCTCCCAGCATTTGTGAGGTGAAAACCTCTGGCAGCTGAGACCTTCAGGCAGTAAGCAGCCATCAGTTAGCAAGGTATCAGCAAGCAGGGGAGATGAACGATTGTCAGGAATAGTTCATGTACAGCCAATCTTTTCTTGCAGGTTGTGGGACTGGCAGGCAGCAATCACTCCACAGCCACCACCACAGCCCTCTCCTGCACCGCCGCTCCCTGCCCTCCATGGGTGCAGGCTGGCACGAGCCCACACCTCGTGCTGCAAGGCCTCAGCCCCCAGAACCAATGAGGATGGAGTCAGCACCTTCCCAAAGGTGCACAGGGGTAAGAAAAGAAGCAAAGGACTTAAGTTGAAACAATAAAGGATCAGGATTTTTTTTGTTTTTCCCCACAGGACAGTCCAGCAGTGGAGCAGGTCACCCAGAGAAGTTGTACAAGCTCCATCCTTGGAGGTTTTCAGGAACCAACTGGATAAAGCCCTGAGCAACCTTGTCTGACCTCAGAGCTCGCCCTGTTTCAGTAGAGACCTCCTGAGGTTCCTTCTAACCAATTACTAAGGCTGTCTTTGATTTTTTCCATTACTGGGTGGGAACTAATTAAACTGTTATCTACAAAAATTACTGGTAAAGTAAGACTGGGTAGAAAGCATTGTTACTATTACTGAATTCAGTTAAGCATTTTACTCAATGGTTTATCTCTTTACTGTATTCCCTGTGGCATTCATACTGTTGTTGGATAGGTATTGCTGCTTTTATATATGGCCATACACATACAGAGTGTGTGCTTGCCAGTTGTACTCTGGAGACATGCCCACCGGCAAACTAATTACACCGCATTATATGATAACTAATTCTCTTTAGGAAGCAAGACAAATAGCTTCAAAACTGAATAGTACTGCATATTCTTTTTTAAAGCACCCATAATTTATTGCAACTAAAGTGAAAATTCAGCACCAATAGCATTCCATGGGGATATCGCTATACAATATTCTTTCACATCATTTCATAACTCAGCCGTGATGAGTTTTGTGTGACCTACACCAGGACTGTCTAAGGATTTTTGCTTCCTTTAACATCAATAGCAAAAATACATTATTCTAAATTGTATGCACAGACATTAGATGGAAAACCTGGTTTAGACTTTATTCTTCCCCACAGCTTATTTTTCTACTCCTATGTTTTCTTTTACAATGAAGGAACTGTAAAAGTCTCAGACACTGAGATAATAAGCTGCTCAAGAAAACAGTCTTTCTTACTATAAAGTCTCGTATGGATATACCAAGGTGAGGAAAAATATTAAAGGAATTAAAACACATTAGGAATGTTGATGTTATAGATATTATTGCATATCGTACCTGAATCCTTACCACATTTACCTAAAAAATATAGGCTGTGTTTACACTGTCAACCAAGACAGTACTAAGCAGTAAAGGATAGCCTGAGCCAAAACCTGAGCTGCTAGCACCAGGAGGAAGCTAACTAGCAAAGCGCTAGCTGGACTCAAGTCCAGCTGAGACCAGGCTGTGGCCGCAACATTTTCCTTTTCCTTTTTGTTTCCGAGAGCTTCAGCTAGGCTGCAGCAGGTAATCACATAAGTGCTCAGCTCTGACCGTCAGGGTCAAGAGGAAGGAAAAATGTTGTGATCTGCTCTGCTCCCGGCTGGGAGGTGAGCTCCTGCCTCCCAGCTCAGCCTGCAGCACGTCTATGTGCCTGCACATGTCCCCTCTTTTTCAGGGAGCTGATTTCCCTTCACAGCTACTGCCTCCCACGGACAGAATTCAAAAAGTGCCTGTCAGAAACAACATGCTGCTCAAATCAAGTTTGGTCAGTCTGTCTGTGTCAGTGCGCCTGCCCACAAAGGACCTGGTAGCCTACAATTAGGATCTTGGCAGTTTGAATGGAAGGTGACGTTGGTTATAAGTCCTAGTTTTGACTAACACCCAACTTATCTACATTGTAAATATGACCACAACAATGCAGGAGATACATATATATACAAACTTTATTTATAGATATATAAAAGGGGAGAAAAATGGATACAGAAGTTAATGTTAGTTCTAAGTGTGACTTTCCCAAATAGGAGGTTTGAGTTCAAGAGTTATCTCAAAGAGGAGAGAGAATAAAAAAGACAAACGTGACAGGGCCAGTGTCCTGGTTTTGGCTGGGATAGAGTTAATTTTCTTCCTGGTAGCTGGCACAGTGCTGTGTTTTGGATTTAGCATGAGAAGAATGTTGATAACACACTGATGTTTTAGTTGTTGCTAAGCAGTGCTTACACTAAGTCAAGGATTTTTTCGATTTCCCATGCTCTGCCAGGTGCACAAGAAGCTGGGAGGGGGCATAGCCAGGCCAGCTGACCCCCACTGGCCAAAAGGCTATTCCAGACTGTATGATGCCATGCTCAATACATAAGCTGGGGCGAGTTGGCTGTGGGGCAGCGATTGCTGCTTGGGGATGGGCTGGGCATCAGTCAGCGGGTGGTGGGCAATTGCATTGTGCATCACTTGTTTTGTGTATTCTTTTATCAATATTTTTATTATTCCTCTGCTGTCCTATTAAACTGTTTTTATCTCAACCCATGGATTTTGACATTTTTTTTTTCTTATTCTCTCCCCTATCCCACTGGGAGAGCGGGGGAGAGGGTGAGCAAGCGGCTGTGTGGTGTTTAGTTGACAACTGGGGTTAAACCATGACAGTCAGGATTAAATCAGATACTTTAACTAATGTTCAACAAACTTGAATTCTGTTCCAAACTCTTCCCCAAAACAGTTACCGGGGTGATACAATTTCATACTTACAAAACAACTTGAAAATATTTTAATGATTTAATTGTAATATGGGTTTAATTATTTTAAATTTTTTTTCCACACCTGAATCTATGTTTCTTAATGGAAGTCAAGATTTCAGTAACTAGAGAATTCCACTAACTATGACTAGAAATATTATAAAATCTCAAAACATGCTGCAAAGAATTTGAAAATAAATATAACATTTGGAAATGTACTAGATTTGTAGCAAGATTTTATTTTGAAAAGACTAATTTTGAATGAAAATGTAAAAACAAACTCTGGCCATAGAATTAGAGTTGAAAAAAAAAACCAAACAGGAAACCCCCCCTCATTATGAGTAAGAACAGAGAAATATATGAAAGAAGAGAATAAGAAACTCAAAGTTGCTCCAGCATGAACAGAACAACAGTATTGTCAATCAGCACCTTACTCTTGGCGCTGCACTTCTGGTGGATTTTAACTGGACAAACAGGCAACTATAAACACTTAAGCAGGATGTTACTAACAATGAATAAGATGCATTGTAAAAAAGCAGATGGAATAAAACCCATGCATGCAAAGAAGATAGGATGCAAAATGTTTTGGAGGAAGTAGCATTCAGGACAGAAAAAAAAAAATAATGAAATTCAGTATTTTGGGGTTTCTGTTATTCTTCACAAGTAGCCTGAAGTTTCATGTGATCTATGAAGCATAAAAAAGTTCAGATATGAACAGAAAATAGTGAGGAATATTTTAAAAATATTGAACATTACTGTCTTGAGAAGGTGTTCAATAAAGGTGTTAGCTTGGATAAGTTATAGGGAAAATTGATTTAATTTTATTTGTTTGGGAAACTCAGCAGAGTGTGATTGCCATTTCCTAATGTCATGAAAGCCATATCAACTATTTAGATTCAAGATAAATAAGTAAAGCAAATTACTTAATTTATTTGAGAATTTTCAGAAATGCTAACTTGCCCATTGCCTAATTCATCCTGCTTCAGGCCGGTGGAAAACTTTAACCCCCCTCTATTGAAATGGGCCTACCTGACACAAACCACTTCTCTTAATTCTGTTGGCCTTGGATCCCTAAACAGATCATTAATGATCCCTGCGATCTTGCTGAGGGGCCAGTTGGGCTGAGAGTAACGTAGATTTCAAGAAGCTCTAGGATTAAGAGGCAATGATCACAAATCATGGCGTTCTAATTCCACCTTTCTACCCTCTAGTGAATTCCAGGACAGCGTTTCCCTTTTTAAGGAAGAGATCACAGAATAAAATAATTTGCTGGCATTTCTTCACAATTAATGTTACCTAAATCAATGAGTCTAGTCTCTGAATATGATTTAGTGAATTAAATTCAGATTGGTGGAATCTTGCTAATAACAATGGGGTCAGTATCAGGATCAGATATATATCACAGCTCTGTAGAACTGAAAAAAAAAGGGAAAATGTCAAGATTCGGAGAGTGTTGGTAAACTGAATTACCAATGAATAATGAAGAATTACCACAGAGTAGGAAGCAGACTGTATGCACTAATGTTTCCTGTCTACGTATCTGCATATTCCAGTTTAGCTGGATTGCAGTGAAGTACACTTCAAATGTTAAATCTTTTAAGCAAAATGTTATGCTCATAAATCTATAAATCTCAAATCCTGGATACTCTTTTGAACCTATAATTGTATGGAAATGTCTGATCAATCTAAGTTTTTCAGTCTCTTAAGATGCACATCACACACTGTAATTATTAAGCTTTTGTTTAAAGCAAAATAAAAATGAAGTTTGCACGCTTCTACTTCATCTGGGCTGGCTCCACAGTTTCCAGCTGGGCTGGCTTCTTTTCCAGGTGACTCATTCCCCTTTGCAACTATGGAATAGGCAGCTTACGGTATGTCACTAAGAAGTGTCTGCTTACATTCACAGAAAAGAAGTTTAAGGAATCATGAAGACATGATGCAGTAACAATACCATGTCCTCAAGCAAAAGGTATAAAACCACCACAGAATGGAGTAGAAACATTTATTTCAAAATCTGCCCTAGAAGGAAGCATTTATATATTTTTACCTTATTTTCTTTTGTCATAACGTTTTGTTGATAACCTGAAATGCCACTCTTCATTTTAGACTTGATCCTTTGCTTTTCAGGATTAAAATCTAACTCAGTTAACTATGATTCACACTTCAGAAATGTGAATCTTAGAAGACTCTCCCAGTGCAACAGAGTGACTTTTGGTAATGGGATATTTCTTGAACAGATTTTTTTTTTTTTCAAACATATATGTATGTATACCTTATACCCCATATTTAAGTCATGCCTTGCTTTCTTGCAAATAGAGTTTGAGCAGTATGACCTGCTAGTTGGAATTGCAACTACAAAATTGCTGAAACCATCTTATTTACCCTTGCAAACTCATATAAAATAAACACACTAAACAAAAATAGCACTCTACATTTTGGAGTATATAATCTTTGGGGAGAGAATGTTTATTGGTTGTATCTTTGAAAGTTGTGTAAGACAGTAGGGCAACACTGTTTCTATACCTTTTATTTCTAGGTGCATCCATGAGATTAACAAGAGCTATCACCTCCAGTTAATGAGTAAATGTGGTGAGGAATTAAAGGAATGGATACATGATACTGAAACTTTACTACCTCTGTTAAAAATAATAGTTCATCTTCTGTATAATGAAACATTAACATTACTCTGTCTTAAAACTTTCCCTATATTCCTGTAACAGCAATACAGCTGTATGGTTATTTACCCTTCATAAAGATAGAAATAACAAGATGTTTTGCTACACTTTTAAAAAACCTTTTAGATGTAGGGTTTTCTGATATTAAAAGAAATAAACACTGTCACCACATCTTGTGACAAAAACGTAAAACATCTTTAAAGGTCGGCATAGCTTTTGCATGAAATATGTCTGAAGAGAAAAAAAAATGCTTGAGAAGGGAGAATAAGACTTTTGGAATAGTTAACTACAGAGCAGCTGGCACAGATTAGCCTATGTCCTCATACAATCAAAATGTTTCTATTAGAGAACTTGAGATAACTAGTTTGAGAGCATTTACGTGTACTCCAGTATTTTTTTTCCCAATTTAATCAAGCATTATTTCATGAGATATGACTGTGTTATCCCAGTAGAGTTGAAGAATTATGAACCCTACACTATTACATATATATGTATTTAATATCAGGTTATTGGGCTTGATTTTTATCTGCGGTGTATGCCAACTTTTATTGGCTTAACACAAGACACTCCATGACAAAATCAGCTCAGGGGAAGAAAGAAACATTGCATGAAAATTCTGGCTACTGATTCACGAGTGAGGCCAAAAGAGTGAAACTAGTCTCAGAAACGCATAGCAGAAATGCACAGAAACACACATCTGGGGAAGGAACCTGACTCAGTCTAGAGCCAGTGCCAAGGCAAGCTGTAGTGAATTTATAGTCACCAGCAGCTGGCCTCCCCAAGGAAGAACGGCACCAAGAACACTGCAGGCTTCAAGTGCATTCAAGGCACTTTGTAGCAAGCAGTGCTGGACTGGTGATTGCTCAGTTCGAAGAATAAGACATTTGGAATCTAAAAGTATTTTTTACTGTTTAGTAATATTTAGTAATATTTAGTAATATTAAAATAAACGTTACTATTATCAAACATGCCCTTCTTTGTGTGGGAGAAAGACAAATGCATAGTCACGCTCCGATTTCCAATAAAATATTTATAAACTGCAGTTCCATTGTTATGTGAGTTAAATCCTGCTTCCTATGACTCACATCAACGTGACACATAAATGTCAATACGTCTGTTTCACTAAGTGTGTTTATTAACATGAGCAAAATAGCATTTGGCTCTTCTTTATTTAAAAAAAGACAAAATAATAGAGCCCATCATGCCCAGAAAACTAGATGACCGTAGGTGAAAGCTGACATCTTCTGAAGTAACTGAGACTTTGCTAGCAACAAAATTAGGATTTCACCAAACTGATTTGCATCCATCTGCTATGTGTATCATCCAGGGCAACTATGCCTGGGAGAGGCCTCTTCATTCTGAGAGTTTCTTTTTCTCTTTTCTAGGGCTCAGTTGCCTGTTTTAAAGGAATGGTGCTGACTCCATGTATGCTAGATTCTTCTGCTTACGAAGATAAATATCTCTAAACGTGCAATTAAGTTCAGTAGTACATAACCTCAAAAATGGCTAAGCAATTTCTGAAGAGAGATAGAGAGCTGAAAGGAACACTTGCTTATGGAGAAAAAAGACAGAAAAGAACATTGGGAATCATGTCAAACAGTTTCCTTAAACTACTATATAGAGACCCCAGAGAGACAGAAAGCACATGCAAATGAGTAAGAGCACACCAACAAGTTATTTCGCGTGGGACTCCTTAATTTCATCTAAATCTGATTTTAAAGCATGTGTGTTGCAAAGATGGGACATGTGTCCTCACTGGGAACAAACTGCAAGTTTTAATATGGAATGGAGCAACATTACACCACTGAAAGCTAGTTTTTAAGGCTCCTGAGGAACTTCTACCTATAGATCTCAGGCAATTGCATAGATCTTATTAATACGACATTTCAGTGCATCTTTAGTATAGCTTACCTCACAATACATGTGACAATGAAAAATGATATTAACTGCATATTAAGAATGTGAAAATGATAGGCAGGATAAACGTTTTCCCCAAGACTAAAGCAGGACTTGACCTAAACAACAGTGCTGGCCACTGGGCTAAGTTCCCCTCTGTTTTTAACCCTGCTTCTCTGATCCATCCCTGGAGTGGTAACATTTGGAAGTGTATTTAACACACTGGTTAGTGGGGTAATGACTGTGTTTGCTATGATTGTGTCTGTTGGGGGATGCTTCATTACTAGTTCTCATGTTTCAGGCTCAGTTCTGACAGTGTAATCAAACTGGAAAAAATGTAAATCAGAGTTTTCTTGATATTATTGAATGCATGCACTGTCTTGCTACGTTTAACAAGAGGATTTTTTTTTCCAATGTTCTTCCCCTGCTCCCTTGATCTCCAGAGATTTCCAAAGCAGCTTTGTGTAGCTTTATGTTTATCAGATTTTTTTCTCCTTTTCCTCTCTGAGACAGGAAGCTGAGGGTTTTGACCTCATCTGGATCTTTCCCAGTGTCAGGAGGTGGTCTGCTCAAAAAGATTCCATGACACTGATCTCTTCCTGATTTATCAGATAGCTAGGGCAGTAAATGAGGTCTCTACTGTTTTTTCCACAGCTGTAAAATAACCAATGGACTCCTCTGAGAGGTAATTATCAAATCTTTTGAGTTTTTCTTTCAAGGAACAAGCGTTATCTTTCCAGTTAGTAAATTCCACTGCAGCATAATTTAGCAAAGACTGCCTAATTGTAGGAGTCCTGGCTTGCATGAAGCAGTTCACTGAAGTGAAATGTTAACACCGGACACTTGTTTCTTCTTTATAAATTGTTCTCTGTCCTTCTATCAGTATATGTTCTCATAGTCACGAAACCCTTTTGCTGTTTATAACAAGATTATAGGGCAATTGTCACATCCAATGAATCCACCAAGTGGCAAAGAATAGGATTCTTCTGTATAACTCATGCAGATATGGATAGTGAGGGTACAGCAGTAAGCGATAAATGGGTGGTTGTTTCAGATTTGTCATTTTTCTGACTGTATCCTCCTTGCCAATACACCCACAGCCTTTGTGCTGCTATTACATCCCTATACGACTGGCCATACACTGTCCCAGGTGAGGCAGTTCATTTGACATTAGATATAACCCAGCAGAAACATCTCCATCACTAGTTAGAAAGCATCTTTTCTGACACTCAGTGAAACCAAGGAAATGCAGAAGGCTCCAGCAACTGCCAAGACAACTCTCTTGGCATAAGTAGAAGTAAAAAACATCTGGCATAAGTAGAAGTAATCAGAACACTTCTAAAAGGTCATATATCCCAATCTGAACTGATCTACTGCTTTTTTATTCTGTAGGAAACCTTTAATTGAAAAGCATAATTAAATGGTTATTTATTAACAGACTTCACTGATAGTTCAAAATTTCTGGCTACCAAAGGTCAGTCAATATGCTTAAGCTTGCAAAAAACCCCAGAACACAGCCAAGTCCTTTTTCTACTTTCTGTCTTTCTCTTAGTTTATGTACGTTATATTATTTCAACTGAAGTTTTCCTTTTACAAGTTACATTGTTAAATATGATTCTACTAGCTACTGAAAAAACACATAATAGTAAAATGCTCATTTTGCCTGAATGCTATGCACTCAAGCTTTAATGAAGTATTGGAATTCAAGGAACTCTCAAGTCCTAACACCAGCTCTGCCTTTGACTGAGAATAAATAAGATGACTTCTCTGTTTTGATTTATTCATGTTTGCACTGATGTTATTATCAGTAACTTTTTTCCCAATCTGGTAAGTTTTTATTTGATTCTCTAAACAACACCTCAAAAAGGTAGGGTGTTTACTGGAGTTTGTTTTTACTGGAGATACTGTTTTTAACAAAAAACTTCTAGAATTATTTTTTTTCTAGAAATTCCCTTACTGTCTTTTCAACCACAAATAATACACAGATGGAGATTGTTTCTACAGGACAGACTGAACTAGAACAAATGAATGCTTATCTTGTT